>NW_027507764.1:42403866-42621366 GCF_037356315.1 Lithobates pipiens
TGCTTAAAGTGATATTAAAGAGGAAGTAAACCCATCCATACAACAGTTTCATGTCCGGAAATGTGACGCTCCCATTGGTTGTGCTCTCAACCAAACTGTCAAACCATCCAATCGCTGGTGCCTGATCACATGTGCTGCATCATGGCAGATTAAACAGAGGCCAAGATGGCAGCTTCCTTGGCTGAAAACGACAGGTGGGTTTACTTCCACTTTATAGTATTGTTTTTAACCGCTTCAGCCCTGGAAGATTTTACCCCGTTCCTGACCAGAGCACTTTTTGCAATTTCAGCACTGCGTCGCTTTAACTGACAATTGCGCGGTCGTGCGACGTGGCTCCCAAACAAAATTGGTGCCCTTTTTTTCCCCACAAATAGAGCTTTCTTTTGGTGGTATTTGATCGCCTCTGCCATTTTTTTTTTTTTTTGCACTATTAACAAAAAAGAGTGACCATTTTGAAAAAAAAACACTATTTTGTACTTTTTGCTATAATAAATATCCCCATTTTTTTTTTTTTTTAAAGCAAATTATTTCTCAGTTTAAGCCGCTGTGTATTCTTCTACATATTTTTGGTAAAAAAAAATGCAATAAGCATATATTGATTGTTTTGCGCAAAAGTTATAGCATCTAAAAAATAGGGGATAGATTTATAGCATTTTTATTATTATTATTATTTGTTTTTTACTAGTAATGGCGACAATCTGCAATTTTTATCGTGACTGTGACATTATGTCGGACACATCAGACACTTTTGACACATTTTTGGGATCACTGTGATTTATACAGCAATCAGTGCTATAAAAATGTCACTGACAGGGAAGGCGTTAACACTAGGGGGCGGTCAAGGTGTTAAGGGTGTTCCTAGTGTGTTTTCTAACTGTACAGGGAGGGTACTGACTAGAGGAAACGACAGATCGTGGTTCCTAGCTATTAGGAACTCACGATCTGTCACTCCTCAACGAACTGAACAGGGATTTGTGTGTTTACATGCGTCCCTGTTCTGCATCTCGTGCTCACTATCACTCGTGGCCGGTGGTCATTATACTGTGGCAGGTAGGCACGATTGGGATAGCAGATGCATTCACGCGCCCACTGTACTGCAGTGGTGCCGATGCTCTGCTCACAAGATATTGCATTAATTTCTTCAAACTCCGCATTCATTTTGTGGATCCTGTGGTGTCTTGCTAGGTGTTCTCTGCATATTGCTACACTGGCATTTAGGCTGCACCTAAAAGGTTTTTTTTTTACCTTAATGCAGAGAATGCATTAGAATGAAAAAAAAAAAAAACTTTTAGCCTTTTAGGCCCCTTTCACACGGGCGCCTCCGTGTAGCGGATTCTGCTTGCTCAGATGGGGATCGCTCTACTGATCCTCACTGAGCAAGCAGATGACGGGTCCGTGTCTGCTCCGCTGTGCAGGTTGGAGACGGACTCAGTTCCACTCGCCTCTATGGGGAAATCGGATGGAAACGGTCCGCCTGTCTGTTTTCATGTGATCGACTTCCAGGCTTTCTCAACCTTTTAACCCTAGAGGAACCCCAAAAATTCATGTCTCGAGCAACCCTTCCTAAAACCAGATCATCAGGGCACAATAGGAACAATGCTCCTTACGTTGGTGGTCAATAGGAGGAATGTCCCCCCTTAAAGTTGTGTTCAGAATGCCACCCTTAAAGACAGCTAAAAAGATATTTGGTGTCATGCTGCTGTCTTTGCCAAGTGGTGCTGAACCTTGAACTCTGTAGACATCATAAAATAGGTGGTTCATCAGCCGCAGCTCAAGGAACCCTTTGCAACCTCTGGAGGAACCCCAGGGTTCCACGGAACCCTGGTTGAGAATGACTGGACGGGTGGAATGTAGGACCACTATTGTTCAGTTTTTGTTTTTTTGTGGGCAGGATCAGATGGCGGCAGGGGCCAGTGGACATCTTGCTCTCCATAGGGGAAACTGGAGGGTCCTATAAGGTCTACCTGAAAAACCGTCAGGTGGACCTGAACGGACAGTCCGTGCGAAAGGTCACTTATAATCGTTTGAGAGATTACATACTGTACAATTTCAAAGTATAAGTATACAATTACAGTACCCCTCCCCAGTACATATTGGCTTTCTCTTCTGACCTCCTCATGTGAAGTAATGACTTGCTGGACTCACATTAAATCTGTGATGCTCCCTTCTTTGTTTCTACATCCTTTACACTATGGCGACCCTTAATTACACCCCAGTTGACAGACGTCTGCCTCCAAAATTTGGATCTCGAGCCCTATTTTTTCCTACTTTTGGGTCCGGCAGTCTACCACCACGTCTGTTGTAATATTTTCATTAGCACGCTGTGGTATGGCCGCCGTTGGTCAGTATCACCACTTTATAAATAGGCCTCTCAAGTGTCCTGTCAAGTGTCAAATTGTCTTTTTGTGTTTTTGTACAGTAAAATGGTTCCTGGATAGCATTAGCCATTCACTAAATAAATGTATGTCTTTCCACGTTTGATTTCCCTTCATAGCTGAAGTGAAGATGATCGCGGATCTGTAAGGTGGAATGAGGCTGGTGCCCGGTTCAAGTAATCCAGGATAGGCTGTTCACACTCCACCTGGCCTACCCTCGATTACTTGCATTGGGAAACAGCTGTGTGTCACCTCTCTGCACCCGGACAGTGGCTCATCTCCTTAACATGGAAAAAACCTACCACATGCTTCTGTGTTGGTCCTGATCACCAAAGTTTCATGGTCTGAACGTGTTTTTACTTAAAAAGCTAATTCTATGAAGTATAGCCTTACTACAGAGATGAAGTCAACCCAAAGCCAAAACTTTCTTTTCTAAGGTTTGAATAGTGTAGGGAAGAGTTAGAATCTCTGTCGTGTTTTTTTTTTTTTTGTGTACAATTCTATTTTTTAAATTGTACATGTCAGCAAGGGGAAAGCAACACAACTAGCGAGAAGAAGCTGTTTTTGGGGAATGGCCACGTTGCCAGAAGGAAACCTCCTGGAGCAAGGACGAAGGTAAGTAATTCTGTAGACAAGTGATGGTGAACCTCGGCACCCCAGATGTTTTGTAACTACATTTCCCATGATGCTCATGCACTCTGCAGTGTAGTTGAGCATCATGGGAAATGTAGTTCCAAAACATCTGGGGTGCCAAGGTTCACCATCACTGGCCTAGACCAACAAAACCTTAGACCTTTGCTATATGGACTCTTACCATATCAGTTGAGGACTGCAGAGTTCTGAAAATGTTCTGAGGAACCACAGAATGCCCGTGATCTCTACACTGGTTAGCCATAGGGCACACCCCATTGATTACCTATCAGTTGCAGTACACATGTACCCACCCCAAAGAATGATAAATAGCCTACAATGGCTAGCAATGTGGGAAGTTTTCCAGTCCCAAAAAGATTTGATAGCTGCCCAGTATAGACTCTTGAAATTTAGAAGATTTCGATTAACATACACTATATACCAGCGATCTCCTAACTTCTTAAATAAAAGGCCAGTTTACTGTCCTTTAAGCGCCGTTCACATCTTGGCGTCCTGGATCGTGCATGGAATCTCCGCGATTCTGCCTGCGATTCCAAATCACAGCAAATTGCGGGACGCCCGTGTGAACCCCTTCACTTCCAATGGCACCCCGATCATGGTACATGATTCTTTTTGATGATTTTATCGTTATTCTGGTGACAATCATGGCACAATCACGCTGTGACTGGGATGACGTTGGAAGTGACGGAGATCGTAGGAAAAATCGCAGCGGTTCTGCCCACGATCCGGGGCACCAAGATGCAGCCTTAGACTTTAGGGGGCAGGACTGTGGCCATTGGAAGTGGAAAACATCCTGGCAACAGTGGGAGTAAACAATGGCCCATCTTTGGTGTCAATGAGAAGAATTGTGCTCCATCATTGGTGTCATTTGGTGGGAAGAATCATGTCCCATCGTTGCTGTCTGTGAGAGAAACTGTACCCCATCATTGGTATCATAAGGAGCAACTACACCACATTGTTGGTGTTATTGGGAGGAAATGTGACCCTATGTTGGTGTCTGTGGGGATAATTATTCCCCAATGTTGATATCAGACGATTACATTTTTCCCCAAGGGTTGGAAAAAAGCGTGCAAAGGGCCGCAGTTTAGAGATCACTGCTATATGCCATACGAACGTCGAACACCACCGTATTGAAATCTTATTCCTTCCATGTTGAGCTAAGACGTTTGGATTAACCGTCCTACTTTTTACTAATAAAAAATGTTTTCTTTTGAACATAAATCGCCTTCTAATTGGGTTTTAAGGCTCCTGGGTCACTACTATCCAGAGTTAATCACCCATTCTTACCCTGGCAAGATCCCTATGGTGTGGGTTTATAAAGATTTGCCTATATTTTGATATGGGTTTGGAACTACCACTTTGGCATCATCCTATTGTTTCTCAGACTCCTCCTTTTGGCAGGCTTGACCGTCCTTGCAGACACATATTGCAACAATACCTTACACTCATTTGACCACATCAGGGAAGCGTTTTGTCTTTCCCATGTGGCCTTCTATAGAAATTTACAGATACGACATGCCATTCAGACACAGTTTGGGTCCCACAATTTTTCCAATTACCCCCTTTTTAAGATCACAAGAGCCAGGGGCTTATTTTGTACGTTTTTCCTAGACCTGTCCAATGTTCTCTCAATACTGGAGGCAAGTCAAAGACTTGCTGTCCTCCATACTTTCCACCACTGTCCCATTGACTCCATAAATTCGTTTTACTAGGTTTATTAGGTGAAGAAGTCTGGTCTAGAGAACTAGATTTCTCATACACGAATCTGTGTTTAGCCTGTAAATAAATCGACCTTAAATGAATGCAACCTTCCCCACCTTCGGTGCATCAGTGGGTACACGCAGCAAATCAAGTTATACCAAAGAAAGGGTTATTTATGAACATAGGGGAATGCCCTCCAAAACACAACAAAATCTAGGACATCTGGTGTGACTCCACTCTCTCTCGCTGCCTAATTCTGGGAATTGCCCTCATTTCTTAGTTTTGATGTCTTTGGATTGGGTCTAACTTATGGCTGCAATAATTGCATTTGTAAATCATAATGAATCCAGGAAAACAGTATTTTGTTTAGTGATTGTCATTGTATCTTACGTGCCATCTGATTGTCACAATATGATTCAGATGCTCTGTCGTGGTACCTTTGTTTTAGTTATGGATTTAGTTTTTGTTCCCTCATAGAGCGTTTATCTTTCTTGTAGGTAGCGCTCAAGTTTACCTTTTGTCCATTTTTTTTTTTTGCCCGTTCTGCCTCTAGGTGTACGTATTGAAGAGACCGCACGTAGATGAATTCCTTCAGAAGATGGGCGAGTTGTTTGAGTGCGTCCTGTTCACGGCCAGCCTAGCGAAGGTGAGCAGGTCCTTCTCTTCTTAGGTTCTGCACTCTTTGTATGTCTTCATTTTTATTTTCTTGTCTTTAGCCTTTTTCGTTGTTTCTTTTCTTGAGGGCGAAGGTTGTTTTTTCCAGAAATTGTCTTACCTTTCTCCCTTTTCTTCCTTGCTTCTTTTTGTCTACCAGTGTGTCTTTGTGCTTTCTGCTAGTTTGTGGGTAAGTGTTCCCATGGTAACAGTTCCACGACATATGGGCTATGCTCATAATGTAGACTCCATGCACCGCACATGAAGCCTGTATGTAGAGACCCTACGTTACCATGGTTAATAGCAGCCATTATAATATGTTTCTCTGTAGACCTTGGCACGCTCTGTTTCCCTTTTCCTGCTGAATTTGCAGGCAAGACCTCGAACCTTCAAAGCCGCTCGGAGAGGAGCAGAGCATGCTGGAAATGTTAAACTCTAGTAATTTGGATAGAATGGGAAAGAAAGTAGATCCTCTCAATGTTTTATTGCGGTCTGTGTCACGGCTGGAGAAATTTCTGCTGACTTCTTGTCTGGTGACCTTCCAGGGCATTGCATTGAGCTGCACTTATTTCTCCCCCCTCATTGTAGAACATTCTCATTAAGAATTCACGTTGTAGTTGGTCTTTGGCTGTTTTGGGAATTCTCTATAGTAATGTATGGAGAGTTCCCTCTAGGAAAAAAGAAATGGCTAAGGCCCAAACCAATGTTGGTCACCTGAGACAGGAACTGGGAGGAAATTTCCTCAATGAAGAGTCCAGAGATCCATAGAAGCATAAAAGATTAAATCCTTCTCCACTCCAGGCAAAACCTTTTCCTAGGTTTGGATAAAGGTCTTCTTTATGTGTACCTGTTAACTTGGATTACATCTGTCAGCCGATTTGTGGGCTAAATCAAGTTGGGTGATTGGGCCAAGTCAACAGAAAATATTTAAGTTTGTTTGGTGGCACTGGCTTCTTGTATCATTGGGAGACTTGAAGACATTTCTCCGGCCTTGAGGAAAAGACTTGACCGCTTCTCTCTGCCCTTGTCTGTTACAAAGTTAAAGAAGGGAGTTTGAGTCTTCCTGTTGTTCTCATGCCATTCAATACCTGGAGAATTCATTCATAGCTCTGAAATGCCTTTATATTGATGGCAGAAGGTTTGAGGATGTGGAAAGTCAAGACGGAGGCTGGTGTCCATGAGTGGTACAAGTAGGCATTGGTTGATTGGGTACCACCTGCATTCACCCAAAAATGATCACACAATATAATATCTGGTGACTTTAAAAAGTTTTGGTTATAGATACACTTTAGTTTTTGATAGAGTGGGAAAGGTTTAGAACTATATATATATATATATATATATATATATATATATATATATATATATATATATATATATATAATTATATATTCTTATATATTTTTTTCTTAATATAGAAGAAAAGAGGGCTTATTTATGGTCTGCATCAAGTGAAAGACTTGTGAGCCAGTGCATATTGGGGATATTTGTCCTCTTCATCAAAGCTGATATACATATTTTAGATATAGGAAATATTTTCTTACCATTCTTGTAAGGTACAGCTGTCATCTGGGCTGCTATTAGAACCCACGGGGCCCCATACAGCCTAACTGGCTTCTTTATTTATTTTTTGTACTTATTACCTTTTTTTTTAATAATATAAAATATTTTTATGTATTTGTTTTACAGCGTTTGAGGGGCAGCCTTTGGTGCAATATCAGAGATCTCAAACGGACCCCTGATGTCTCACTTTTAAAACCAAGAAAGGGACTGAGGATATAAATTCCACCATCCCTTTCTCTGCAGCCTCAGCTGCACTGGACAGCGAATGAACAGAAAGCACTCTATACTGGGGGCTCCTTTACATTCAGAAACTGAAGCATAGTTAATTCTGTTTGTGAATGAACACAGAATGATCGGTACCAATCACTCTTTATGTTCAATAAGGAAAGGAAGGGGCTGGTAAATACGACCCTATTTCCCCCACTCTGTCCTGAAGCATGCAGGGGATGGGGTCCAGTAATTTACAATGATCTCCGATTCCACCTGCTGGCCTGGGCCCCTCACAGGAGGATTGGTGGGTACCCTCTTATGAGCGGCCCTGGTTATCTTTAAAGAAATGTGCGGGCTATCATTGCAGAAAGCTCAGTTGAATAATGCCATTTCTTTGGCTGCCACACTGGTTTCAGTGCCAAGTTTGACAAGTCTGTCCGTGTCTTCCAATTATTCTTCTGTGTTGTCACCCTGTCACTTAAATTTGCAGTGAAGACTATAAGCTGCACTGGCGCTTGATACACTGGAATGTTTTATTGTCGTAATCAGAACACTGGTCCTGAGCAAGACCACGCAGCCATCGCTGGAGTGCATGTAAATGGGAAGAGATCAACAGCACTAAGATGCATCAAAGGAGTAAAAAAAAAAATGAAAGGTTTTTCAGCAGTGATCTCCTACAGTAGACCCATGGTAGGGGGGCACTGGTAGGCAGCATGGGTGGCTCTGGTGGGTGGCACTGATAGATGGCACTAGTCACTGATTAGCAGCAAATATCGGGTCCTATGTCCCTGTAACAGAAGCCAGTTACCGGCTTTATTTTCGCCTATCAATGATCGTGAGGAGAAAAAAATGCCAGTACCCGCCTTCTGTTTACTTCCTGATCAGCTGTCATTGGCTGACAGCTGATCACGTGGTAAACGGCCCACTGTGATTTGCCCTTTACCCCGATCTGTGATCAGCCGAGTCCGAAGGACACGGTGCCGGCCTCCCGGCAGTGAAAGCCAGCGCTGTAGCCATCAGTCGTGTGGAAACTGGTTAATACCTATTGTTACATCTGCAGTTGATTGGCGATAGCTCTGCATACCTATACAGTATTTGTACAAAACCACCAAGCATTCCCTTAGAAGTGATTGTAATCTGACCATTCAAATAGCGGGCATCTCCAGCCTCTAAATAAGAGGACACATAGGTAATCTGCATTGTTCAAATTATTTGAACGAAGAGACTTTCAATAACTCAATCGTGGGTGACTTTAATGTGGTGAAGTAAAGCATAAGAGGTATGCCTTGTACCTGGTCTATTTAAGCATTAAAGGCTTTAAAGTATTTTTTGACTTGTTTAAGGCTTACGCTAGTACTTTATACTTCATGTTTGTTACTTTAGCAGTGCTGGTAGTTTAGGTGTTAGACACAGTGGTAGATTATTCTTTTTTCTATAGTATTCGGAATGTAGATGCAGTTGAGCCTTGGACACTGTCGCCTGCCAATTCCAATTGACATTACCTCCTAGTAGCCGACTACCCCAGCAAGGCATACTCGCCCATCTTCCTCCAATTCAGGAGTGCACCTAGTGTTGGCGCTCACTGTAGTGAAATGATGGTGTTCAGGCTTGGCTTCTTAGGCTGAAGAACTGTCCAATGGGGGGGCAGATGCTGCCCCATACCCAGAAGCCCAGCTCCATTATCGCAAATGAGCGTGGGCTCTGGCAGAGTGGTAAGGCAGAAAGTGGATTGAAGTATACCTTGCTTGGAAAGTTTGGACTATCAGAAGGCACTGTCACTTTGCCCTAAATAGGCTGGTGACCATGTCTTAACCTGCCAAAACGGAAATTCCTGGACACATGAAGAGTGGTCAGTGTCTTTTTGTCTCTCTTTTTTTTTTTGTTTTAGCAAATCGTACTATACTTGCTATCATTGACCATATTGTAGAGTTGGACTATCAGTTTACCATTTGTTGAAATGTCATCTATTGCAATTCTGTTTTTTAAGTATGCCGACCCCGTGGCCGACTTGCTGGATCGATGGGGTGTGTTTAATGCGCGACTCTTCCGAGAATCCTGTGTGTTCCACAGAGGAAACTACGTGAAAGATCTGAGTCGTCTAGGAAGAGAGCTGAGCAAAGTCATCATTGTGGACAACTCGCCAGCGTCCTACATCTTCCACCCGGAGAATGCGGTAAGTAAACCTAGTGTGTGTGTTTGTGTATATATGTATGTGTGTGTGTGTGTGTATGTATACCCACACATACCCAATCAAAAGTTTTAGAACGCCCTCATTTTTCCAGGTTTTTAGTGAAATTTAAACCATTCAAGCTGAAGAATGTACATTTCAGAGTTCTTCAAAAAGACCCTTCTCAGGGAAGGAGTAATGGGTTATCACCTCAGTTATTCTGCAGCATATAAAGTAAATTAAGCCTTAAAAGTTTTTGCTAACAATTCCTACAGGTGTGTCAACCTTTGATAATTTACAAGCTCTCTTGTCTTTTTATAAAAGCAGACAAGAGAGCTTGCACCCTTTTAAACAAAATTTGGACAGTATTGTACTGCAGGAAGTAAAGAAAAAGGCATTTAACAAAGGAAGATAAACAGATAATTATAACCCTTAAAATTTAAAGCAGTGTTCCGTCCTCCCCCTCCATAAATTAAAAGTTAGCAGATGCACATACTGTAGCTGCTGACTTTTAATATTAGGACACTTACCTGTCCTGGAATACAGTGATGTCGGCACCGCAGCCGCTGTTTCCATCAGCTGTCAGTAGCTGCTGCCACCATTGTCAGTAAGGGAACCCAGTAGGGTCACTACTGCACATGTGCAAAATGCCTTCTTACTGGCCTTGCAGCAGAGGGAGGAGGCGGTCAAACTTCTGACGTACCTCACCATGTGTGAGATCCGACTGAAGTAGGGACAGGGTACCTGTCAAAAACGGATACCCGCTCCCCCCAAAAGGTGGCAATTGTGGCACTGGAGGGGGGGAGACAGATAAGCGTAAGTTCCACTTTTGGGTGGAACTTCGCTTTGAGGTCTTTCCTTTAGAAAAATTGCAAAGAAAACGAAGGTGTAAGTGAGTACAGTTTCCTACACCATCTAAGTGCACTTAGAAACTGGAGGAAACTCTGACAGGAGGAAGTGTGGCAGACCCAAAGCCACAACAAAATCAGAAGACAAGTTTCTGCGCGTCAACAGCTTGCATGACAGGAGGCTCACAGGACAACAGCTTATCTCTGGTCAAAGTAAGCAAGTCTCAGGTTCAGCTTTGAAGAGAAGACTTTGAGCTGCAGGTTTGACAGGTTGAGTGGCTGTAAGAAAGTCACTGCTAAAATGGCATATTGAGAAAAAGGGCCTTGCCTGGGCCATGAAGCACCCCACCAGTGGACTACGGAAGACTGACAGAAGGTCTTATGGACCGATAAATCAAAATGTAAGATCTTCGGTTCATCACACAGGGTTTTTGTATGCCGCCGAGTAGGTGAAAGGATGGTTCCTCAGTGTATGTGACATTAGCTGTCAAACATGGAGGCAGAAACGTGATGGCCGGAGGCTATTTTGCTGGATCCAGGGTTGGCTACTTGTAAGAGTGAGTGGCACTCTGAACCAAAATTACTACCACAGCATTTTGCAGCACCATGCAGTACCCCCTGGAATATGCCTAGTTGGTCAGAGAGAGGTTCATTCAACATTAAGATAATGACTAGAGGTCGACCGATATGGGTTTTTCTCTGGCCAATACCGATATTTAGAAATCGCCATGGCCGATAGATGATGCTGAGTTTTTTGGGCCAATTTTTATTTTTATTTTTTTCCCTTCATCTCATAAAATCTAACAGTTATACACACACTGGGCGTTTTTCAGGCGCTTTTGGGCTAATAATAGCACCTGTAAAGTGCCTGCTAAACGGCTCCCCTGCAGTCTGTGTGGAAGCCCCGAGTGCTTTCACACTGAGGCGATGCACTGGCAGGACGTTAAAAAAAAAAAAAAAAAAAAGTCCCGCAAGCAGCATCCTTGGTGTATACTGCTCCTCCACCACTCCTGCCCATTGAAATGAATGGGCACTGCTGCTGAAGCTCCTGCAATGCGATTTGGTAGCGGCGCTTCACGGGCACATTTAACCCCTTCCTCCGCTGCTATCTGGATTATAAGTGCCCTGCTAGCAGCCGAATAGCGCCGCTAAAATGACGGTAAAGCGCTGCTAAAAAAAACACTCCAGTGTGAAAGGAGCCTTAAAGCGGTTCTTCACCCTAAAGGGGAAGTTCTGCTCATCTGATCCCTCCCCCCCTCCGGTGCCACAATTGGCACCTTTCAGGGGGGAGGGGGGTGCAGTTACCTGGATAATCCAGGTATCTGCACCCACTTCCGGGCAGACCGCCGCAGTTGTGTTCTGGGAAACACACAGTTCCCAAGACACAGCGGGGGATCTGAAGACACGCGCAGCGCAACTCGCGCATGCGCAGTAGGGAACTGGGCAGTGAAGCCGTCATGCTTCACTTCCCGATTCCCTGACAGAGGATGGCGGCGGGGGCAGCAGCGAGACGAGCGATCGCTCGTCATCTGCCGCCGACATCGCTGGACCCTGGGACAGGTAAGTGTGATTTTATTAAAAGTCAGCAGCTGCAATATTAGTAGCTGCTGGCTTTTAATATTTTTTTTTTAGGTGCAGAACTACTTTAAGTAATACAGAAATTTTCTTACATTTATTAAACAAAACAAATATCCAATCAGTTCACTATGTTTAATTTAGATTAAAAAATAAATAAATAAATAAATATATATTACACAAAAACAGGTAATCAAAACTTTTGGATGAAAAAAATGGGCCAACTTTACTGTTTGTTTTTTTTTTTAATTTTTTTTTATCATTAGTGTATTTTTTCCCCAAAAAATTGCGTTTGAAAGACCGCTGCACAAATACCGTGTGACATAAAATATTGGAACAACCGCTATTTTATTTCCTAGGATCTCTGCTAAAAAAAATATATAATTTTTGGGGGTTCTAAGTGATTTTCTAGCAGAAAATACAGGATTCTTATTTGTAAGCATCAAGTGTCAGAAAAGATTTAGTCTTTAAAGGGTTAAACTGAGAACTTCTACACACAGAGTTGAATTCATTCAGAAGTGTAAACATTGTATCTCTTTGCTCTTTTCTTGGCAGACTGCCCAGAGAGGAAAAAAGTCCCTTCACTGATGTCTTCAGGTAACTTGCATTGACTTCTATTACATAAGTCATTTGCAAGTCACGCTGAAGATATCATCGGCCTTTTTTAACAGCACATTCGGCCCATGCTGATTAATTAAAAAACGCCAGATATCGGCCGATATATCGGTCGACCTCTAACAATGACCCAAAACATACCTCTTCTAACTACCTTGGAAGAAAAGAACAAGACGGTAGGCCTAGAATCTTGGAATGACCAGCAAAGTCTCCAGACTTAAACACCATGGAGCTGGTTTTGGATAAACTGGACAGAAAGGGGGCAAAGCAAGTGCAACACATTTTTTCAACAACATTGGGAAGAACTTTAGAACAATATTTGATTTCCTATGTAGAAAGAATGGCACAAGTGTTTTCAACTGTTATGTCTGCAAAAGGAGGCTACTTTGAGTCAAAAATGTAGATCACATTATTTTAAAGAAAATAAATATTTCATGATATATTTACGTCCAATTGTTTTAAGATTTACTTTCAGAGTACGCGGAGACCTCCAAACTGCATAAATTTCAATAAATATGGGGGGTGTACTAAAACTTTTGACCCGTGGGGTGTGTGTGTGTGTGTGTGTGTGTGTGTGTGTGTGTGTGTGTGTGTGTGTGTGTGTGTGTGTGTGTGTGTGTGTGTGTGTGTGTGTATAATGTATGTATATATGTATGTGTGTGTGTGTATATATATATATATAGATAGATAGATAGATAGATATATAGATATATAGATATATAGATATATAGATATATAGATATATAGATATATATGTATATATGAGATGGATATACATATACACTACATATACACACACACACACACTATCTCACAAAAGTGAGTACACCCCTCACATTTTTTTCTCTTATATTCACTGACCAACACAGCTCCTCTCTGTAATGACATGGGTTGTATAGCCTGCCATTAGGAGAAACTAGGCAAAATTGTTACACAATACACAGAACTTTAATCCCGCCCTGGGAGGGGGCCGGCCCCGTGCTATCAACCCTCCTCCTGCTGCTAGCAGCTTCGGTTTTTATTTTGCCTAGCAAGGAGAATGACCTAAGAAACCCTGCGGGCCTCTTGGTCCATATTTTTACTGCAGGTTTGCTCCTTTTTGCGCAAGATGAGAGATCCTGAGATCTTCTATCAACTGCCGGCTGGGTGACAGGCTGGTTAATGATATCCTTGTAGTCTCCCCAGTCCGGCCATCGAGCGTGAGCAGGCCGCAGTTAGGGCTCGGCAGGCCACGACATACCTCATGCCCCAGAGGTGGTCGGTGAGCTTCTATGCTCCGGGGTATACATATGACCGGGCTACTGATGTCTGGATCACAGTATACCGAGGCCAACAGCTACCCTGTAACTGCGCAGGTGTAGGTCTGTGATGGAATGTCTCCCAGCTCTTCAGGACTGGTAAGTACGGCTCTCCCTGCCTCGGTGGGGTGAGCAGCTGGGCATTCCCTGGGGGGTTGATTCGGGGGCCACCTCACCTCCTTATCGTCTCTCCCAAGTCCCTATCACCCCTCCCTTCCCCCTCTGAGGAGGGATGTCTGCATGCGCTGCGGGCAATGTATTATGTGGGGGTCGCTGTTTCTCACCTGTGGAGGCTCTGTGCGGTTGGTCAGTCCTGGTCCAGGTGTGGGGGTCCCAAAAAAGCAGTTTTTGTGGAGGTTGTCTGTCAGCAGGCAGCTCATTTTTATTTTTGCTCTCTTCACCGCATGGCGCCGTTCTGGCCGTTCAATCTTTCACCCTGCTTTACCATCGCTGGCTTTAATGGCCTGGCTGTTGAAAGCCAGGTATTGAGGAGCCGGGGTCTGTCGGACTCTGTGATTCCGACTATGCTGAGAGCGCAGAAATCTTCTTCCAGGAAGATATACCACCGTACTTGGAAGGCCTATATCTCCATGTGTGAGGAGAAAGGGTGGCATCCGTTCTCCTTCTCTATTTCCAGGATCTTGCTGTTTCTTCAGCAAGGTGTAGACCAGAGGTTGGCGTTGAGCACCATCAAGGGGCAAGTTTCAGCTTTGGCTGTCTTTTTTTTTCAGCGACCCCTAGCGTCTCGCTCACTAGTGAGTACTTTTGTTCAGGGGGTGCGCCATGTAGTCCCTCCGATGCCACCGTGGGATTTGAACCTGGTGTTGTCAGCGCTTCAGAAGCCGCTGTTTGAGAATATCAGGGAGGTTCCTCTGTTGACCCTTTCTAGTGGCCATCACATTGGCCAAGAGTGTTTTGGAACTGGCGGCATTGTCTTGCAAGTCGCCTTATCTGGTCATTCACAGGGATAAGGTGGTGTTGCGTCCACAACCTTCCTTTCTACCGAAGTGGTCTTGGCATTTCATATCAATGAGGACATTGTATTACCATTGTTGTGTCCTAAGCTGAAGCACCCCAAAGAGGTGGCCCTTCACGCTCTCAATGTGGTTAGGGCTCAGAAGGTGTTCTTGTCTGTCACTGCTTCCTTTCGGAAGTCAGACTCACTGTTTGTTTCGGTGGCTGGTCCTAAGAAGGGTATGGCGGTCTCGTCAGCCACCATTTCTAGGTGGATCAGACAGATTGTAGTCCAAGCCTACGCCTTGAAGGGGCAGGTGCCTCCCTTTCCAGTCAAGGCCCACTCTACAAGAGCACCCGGAACGTCTTGGGCCTTCCGACACCAAGCGTCTGTCGCTCAGGTGTGTAAGGCGGCGACCTGGTCGTCTGTCCATACGTTTACCAAGTTTTACAAGGCAGACGTCAGTGCATCGGCTGATGCTGATTTTGGCCGCAAATGTAGTTGCTATTGAGTTTTTTCCCTGGTTTTTCGATAAAAACACAGTACTGTTTCATTATTGCACTATTGCATTACTTCCGCAAGGTTGCGGTCTGGGGGATCACTCCGGTTGAGGATGCCCGGTTTTGTGGTGGAGTTTCCACACACTGCTTTTTTTTTTTTTTTTTTTTTTTTTTGGGGGGGGGGGGGGGGGGCCTTTAGTTTCACTAGTTCCCACTTGACATGGTGGATGAAGTTTTTAATGTGGTTTTTCCCACACCTCGTTTGGCACCAAGCATGTGTGGCAGCAACCAGGTGAGGAGTACAGTGTGTACAAGTGTGTCTTGCCTACAGTCAAGCATGGTGGTGGGAGTGTCATGGTCTGGGGCTGCATGAGTGCTGCCAGCACTGGGGAGCTACAGATCATTGAGGGGACCATGAATGCCAACATGTACTGTGACATACTGAAGCAGAGCATGTCCCCTCCCTTCAGAGACTGGGCTGCAAGGCAGTATTCCAACATAACGACCCCAAACACACCTCCAAGATGACCACTGCTTTGCTAAAGAAGCTGAGGGTAAAGGTGATGGACTGGCCAAGCATGTCTCCAGACCTAAACCCTATTGAGCATCTGTGGGGCATCCTCAAATGGAAGGTGGAGGAGCGCAAGGTCTCTAACATCCACCAGCTCTGTGATGTCATCATGGAGGAGGGGAAGAGAACTCCAGTGGTAACCTGTGAAGCTCTGGTGAACTCCATGCCCAAGAGGGTTAGGGCAGTGCTAGAAAATAATGGTGAAGAGAAAGACAAAACGGTTTGGCTGCATGGAGAAACAGAATGTACAGGATTAGGGTTCGGTTGTACAACCATTCTGACTGCAGAGATGGAATGTGGCTACACTGGTCTTCCCTGTGCCTGATAAGATACCTAATATGAGTTTTTTTTTTTAATGCATTTGGCGAATAAATCTTAATCAGTCTTACTAAGAGGTGCCTGCCTGTTGTTTTGTCTTTCTCTTCACATATTTGGAGTGGCTTCAACTCCCGTTACAAGGCTGCCCTATCAACATAGACTGAGCTTAATCGGCTCTGCCTCTGTGTGAGATATACAAAGGACTATTGTATGAACTTGCATTGCTTACCCATTATACTACAACCTGCACCACAACCCATTTGTTTTTCTCTGGAAAATAATGGCGGTCACACAAAGTATTGACACTTTGGGCCCAATTTGGATATTTTCACTTAGGGGTGTACTCACTTTTGTTGCCAGCGGTTTAGACATTAATGGCTGTGTGTTGAGTTATTTTGAGGGGACATTAAATTTACACTGTTATACAAGCTGTACACTCACTACTTTACATTGTAGCAAAGTGTCATTTCTTCAGTGTTGTCACATGAAAACATATAATTATTTTCAAAAATGTGAGGGGTGTACTCACTTTTGTGGGATACTATGTATGTATATATATATGTGTGTGTGTGTGTGTGTGTGTGTGTGTATATATCTATATATCTCTATCATCTCTATCGAGATAGATAGATATATTTTATATGATTATATGTGTGTGTGTGTGTGTGTGTTTTCTAGAAAACAAATGTAGATTTTTTACATGTATGTCCGAATTGGCCCAGTAGGGAAATGGTTATAGCTGAAACCCCATAGTCTAATGTTATAGAGCCATTGCTGTATCAGATTTATTGGCCATAATCGGTGCAGTATATGAAAACATTAGAATGGCAGTCTATGAAGGAGTTTAATTCTAGCGTGTATTTTTTATTTTTTTTTTAGGTCCCGGTGCAGTCCTGGTTTGATGACATGTCGGATACAGAATTGCTCGATTTGATTCCCTTCTTTGAAGGGCTAAGCAAAGAAGAGAACGTTTACAACATGCTGCATAAACTTTGCACCAGGTAGCCCCAAACGGCGCCCTCCAGTGGTTGGCTGTGATCTGCATTAGCTGCAGACTAAACCTCGTCTTTTTTTGGGGGCCCACATTTTTTTTTTTTTTTGCGTCTTCACATTTGCTATGACATTAGCCCCGCAGAAGGCGATCGAACCCTCTGGAGCCATCCTTTCCGCTGAACTCGGAACAAAATATTTGCCACAGAGGGACCTAGTTTTGTACAAAAAAAAATAAAAAAATCATGCCGCTTTCTCAGCGTCACATTACCGAACAACTGACACGGGATTACAAAAAAGAAAATATTTTTAAAGAACGCTTTTCACTAATTTTCATAACAAATTGTTAAAGAACTTTTCAGGCTTTTATAAAGGAAAACACCAAATGAATTGATTCTACAGAGGATGTAAGAACACGCTTAATGCTAGCAAGCATATCTGTCCCCCCCCCCCACGTTTTCCACCCTCTTGGTTTTTCCCTACACTATGCAGACATATCCTTATCCTTTGCTTCGAGCAGTTGACCTGTTTTCGAGGCCGCTTTTCTTTCTCCTACAGAATGAAGTGCCTTTTCAAGTGTTTGATTTTAAGAAGCTAAAAGAGAAAAAAAAAAAAACATTTTCTACTCAACAAAAATTTACATATCTCTTACCTTTCTACCGTCTAACAAAAATAAAAAATAAAAAAAAACAACTTTATAACGTACTGTCAAGACACTCGCTACTAAACACGGATTTCTGGATGCAGGGCGCATGTTGCAACACTATTGTTTTAAGAGAATTCTCATATCCTGGGTTACAGGTTTGCAGTTTTTTGGGGATGCCCGTCTGATGATTTTATTTTTATTTTTTTGTTGTATTCATTGCTCTAAAGTTCAGACATGGCCATTGTAAATTTTTAATTGCGATTTTGTGTGTTTATTATTATTATGATGTTTTTTGTTTTTTTTCCCTCCCCCTATGTCTACATTTACGATAACAAAATACATTTTGTTTTGCCTCCTATGTATCTACAGCTCATGTTCGCGATTTCCGTTTTTGAAGGCAGAGATTGCAGGAACCTTTTTGTTGCTGTTCTTTTGAAAAGGTCAGACTGGGATGGTTCTTTTTCGGGTGTTTACTCACCGGCTGGTTTCCAGTGTTCTTCTGGGACTGCAGAGTTCACAGCTCCGTCCACCCGCCATAAAATAAGGATTGATATTTCCCTTTTTTCCTTTCGATAGAAGACTGTTTCTGCAGAAAATGCAGCAAGAGGAATGTGACTGCATGATTCCTGGTTGGGGGGGTGGGAGGCGGCGCCCCCCACAGGAGCGCTTTCACGGTGAAGTCCATTAATTCATGCATTTTCAGTAGCCAACTTTAGTTGGGGGTATAAAGACCAATGTTTAAAGAGGAAGTAAACCCTGATGAGTTTACTTCCTCTTTTTTTCCCTGCAAAGGTAAAGCATAATGGACTACTATGCATCGCATAGTAGCCCATTATGTGTCACTTACCTGACACAGGAGCCAGCGAAGTCGCCGCTGTCCCCTGTAGTCCGCCGCATCCATCTTGCTCGTGGCGTCTCGCAGCTCCGCCGAATGACAGCGGCGAAGCCGCGATGACGTCACTCCCGCGCATGCGCACGGGAGTGGCGTCTCGCAGCTCCGCCGCTGTCATTCGGCAAAGCCGCGATGACATCACTCCCGCGCATGCGCACGGGAGTCGACAAATGCGGCAGCTCCATTCTTGGAACTGCCGCGTTTAGTGCGCCTGCGCGCCGCTGTCTACGGCGCATGCGCTGTAGACAGCGGTGCCCGTTTTCGGGCAAATATCTCCTAAACCGTATAGGTTTAGGAGATATTTCTTGGACCTACAGGTAAGCCTTAATCTAGGCTTACCTGTAGGTCAAAGTGGTTTGTAAGGGTTTACTTCCTCTTTAAGCCAGGGTTGGGCGACCTCGACCCTCTAGCTGTCCTGAAACTACAAATCCCATCATGCCTCTGCCTCTAGCAGTCATGCCTGTGATTGTTAGGGTCTTGCAATGTCTCCTGGGACATGTAGTTTCAAAACAGCTGGAGGGCCAAGTTGCTTACCCCTGGTTTAAGCTATTCATATCAGGGGTGGCCAATCTTCAGCCTTCCAGCTGCTGAGGAACTACAAGTCCCAGGAGGCTTTGCCAGGCTCTGACAGCCACAGGCATGACTCCCAAAGGCAAGAGGCATGATGCCATTTGTAGTTTAACCACAACTGGAGGGTTGATGTTTTCCTGGTTCTGCTTTATATCATATGTGCATGTCTTAATATTAGCTTTTTGTTTTCTGCATTCCCATGCATAGCAGAACTCTAAGAAGAAGGGGGGGTACTCGGAGCCACTCAAACCATTCCATTTTGCCCAGTGCGGTCAGTCTAACAATGGAACCTCGCAGAGAGCAAAGTGATGACATAATTCTGTCCCTTCCAATCAGTGGGCTCATAGTGAGTCTTTGACCAAACTGTTCTGCGTGACTGCAGAGGGAGGTGAGAAACATCAGGGACCTAGCTGTGCTATCTGGCAGGGATGCCGCATATATTTCAGTCACACTGGAGTTTGGCTTTAATGTAACTTTGTCCCTATGTTGCTTTTTAAATACAGGGCACTTTAACTGCCTCTCACCAGTTCTACGCATATATGTGGCACGGTTTAAGGGCACTTTCATACTGTGGCCGTTCCGGTTTTAGCGGCACATTACTGCTGTTATAGCGATGCTTTTTAGTCGCTAGTGGGGCACTTTTAGCCTGCTCTAGCGGCTGAGGAAAGGGTTAAAATTGCCCGTATTGCGACGCTACCCATCCATTTTAATAGGCAGAGCATTTTGGGAGCGGTGTATACACTGCTCCGGCACCGCCCCAAAGATGCTGCTTGCAGGACTTTTCTTTTTCCCGTCCTGGAAGCGCACCGCTCCAATGTGAAAGCACTCAGATCTTCACACTGGGGAGGCCAGAGAGGCGCTGTTTGTAGCGCTAAAACGCCTGGAAAGCGCCCCAGTGTGAAAGGGGTTTAACGCTGTTCTATCTATCTATATATATATATATATATATATATATATATATATATATATATATAAATAAAATATTCAATATTCTGTGCTGGGAATTCTCTTAATCAGCCACTTCGGCACTGTAATGCCACTGTCATAAACCCCAGTCACTGGTTTTCGATCAAGAGCTGGTAGAACAGGCTCCCGATCGCGTGACCACTGTTACAACCATTTACAGTGATCACATGATCAGGAAAGCCTGGTGTTAAAATCCCCATAAGGTCCGGCTCGCCCAAAATAAAAAGCCCATACTTGTCATGCCCCTGATCTATGGTGGAAGAGCTAAGCTTACTGAAGATGTTTTAAAGCTGAATTCCAATAATTCAGCAACTTTGCACAAAAAATGCAAGGACACTAAGAGTTATATCCAATTAGGGGAATGTCACCTAACTCTCTATTACCTATATAAGACAGTTGTATTGCACTCCCAGAGGATGCACTCTGGCTGCGAGAGGAGAGAAGCGCGTGCGCACACACACACACAACAGCTACGCCGGCCCCACCTTTCTGCTGTCCATTCAAAGAAGCCTTTGTATTTTGTGAATAAGTTCACGTAATATACAAAGGCATCTGTGAATGTGCAGAAGAAGGAGTGGTGGACATAGCAGTTCCAGGGACACTGCTCTTGAAGGAACAGAGAGAGCAGGAGCAGGGCCAGAAGTTATCTTCCTTGAGCACAACAAACCTGTAGGATGTGAATACTAGAGATAAGTCTGTGAGGTGTGGCAAGGACCTCATTAGGCTTAACTCCTGGTATGCCTGCAGTTTTTACAAAGTAGCTGAATTCCTTGACTCACTCTTGGTGTGTGTCCTTTTTAGTGATAGAAGGGCTAGTGGGAAGAAGCCACAGCTGGGAGCACAGCCGTCCAGCACACCTTGGTGTGTTTCTTATAGTGATATAAGGGCTGGTGGAAGGAACCTCAGAGCTGAAGGTGCAGCCATCCAGCATACCCCTGTGTGTTTCCTATAGTGACATACGGGCTGGCGGAATCAACTTCAGAGCTGAAGGTGCAGCCATCTCCAGTATACTCTGGTGTATTTCCTATAGGGATATAAGGGCTGGTGGAAGGAACCTCAGAGCTGAAGGTGCAGCCATCCAGCATACCCCTGTGTGTTTCCTATAGGGATATAAGGGCTGGTGGAAGGAACCTCAGAGCTGGTGCAGCCATCCAGCGTATCCCGAGTTATCATAGCTTAGCTCTTTGAGAGAGTGAATATGGGCGTCATGGGTGGTGAGTATTTTATTTTATTTTTTTCTCAGTGCTCGTTGGTGTTTCATCCAAGTTGGTTTACTTTCATTTTTCACGCCTAAAAAAAAATATGCTCAAATGCATATGAAATCGCATTCCTGTTTAATGCACAGCAATGTGAGCAGAAATTTCCTGCAAGGAGAACTTGTACCTGGAGTCCCAGTAGATCTAAAACCTGCCTGTGAATCCGCTGACCGGTCTACACCCAGAATTGAATTTTCCCGTTTTTAGGACTGATCCTTTAAGGAATGATTGCGGAGAAGATTGGGGCGGAGTCTTATTTATTGATCATAAGAGAAGAGAAATGTTTTTAAATTTGGATATAATTATCAGATGCTTTGTGTTGGATTTCTAAAAGAGGAAAAAAAAAGATTTTATTTTTTAACTGCTGCTACTTGTACAGTCTCCATAAAATGTTGACCACCGGCTCTTGAAACTGTTCCTTTGCCGCTGTGCCTAGGCGTTTGAGTACATTTGCTGCAAACTCGGGCAGTACACAGGCGTCTAAATCACTTCACTCTTATTCTACGTGCTGTACCCCCCCACGTGTGTGTGCGCGCTCAGGAAAACACACCCTTCCCTACACCCCCCCCCCCCCCCCCCCAGTCCCATTCCTCTTGGCCACAAGGTTGGCATTTAAATTGGATCTAAACCTGATCTAGAACTTTCTTATGTAAGTATTGGCAAATAGTTTGAAATCTTTTAATGCTTAGGCACCTGATGATCCTACCATGAAGGTCATTATTCAGGCACTTCCTGTTATGGGGTGACAATAGTCTCACAAAAGTTCTTCTTTTGTTGTCGTCCAATGAAAACTGCCCCTAGTGGAGGCCGCAAGCAACTGTGCGCAGACATGGTTCAACTTTGTCAGGTAGGAAGCTAGTCCAGAGCAAAAATGCACCTGAGATGGGCAGAAAGTAGGGTTGCACCGATGCCGTTTTTTACCGACGAGCACCGATATTTTTGGTCAAGTACTCACCCAAAGCCTTTGGGTGTGATTTGAGCCCATACAAAAATGAATGGCTCAAATTGCACTGCAAAGAATTGCATGCAATTTGAACAGGAATGCGGTGGGATAACCGCCCGAATCTCATGCAGTTCCCCCCACCGCTCCTGTGCGAACCCAAGCTGAAATCACTATGACAAGCCTGGGTTCACACAGGAGCGGTGTAGGGAACGGCATGCGATTTCGGGAACAGGAATCGCACCACATTCCTATTCAAATCGTGCATTTTGAGCCTATTTGTTTTGTTTTGGGCTCAAATTGCCCTGCAAAGGTATTGCAGCATTTTCACACATATTCGTGAAAATACTCGTTATCGGCACCAATACCAGTATCGGTATTTGACACTGGGTTTGATCTACTAAAACTGCCGAGTGCAAAATCCGGTGCAGCTGTGCATAGTCGCCAATAAGCTTCTAACTGTCAGCTTGTGCAAACAATCTTTGACAATAAAACCTGAAAGCTGATTGGTTTCTATGCAGAGCTGTGTCAGATTTTGCATTCCCCGTTTTTTTTTAGCCCTGGTTTACACCAAAGCGGCTTTGAAATCGCTCTACTTCAGCTCGATTTCAAAGCTGAAGACCAGTGCGATTTGCACCTCTGATTTCATTGCGACTTTATTTGGCAGAAGTCTATGCAAGTCGCAATGAAATCCCCCCCCCCAAAAAAAAAATCAGCGCAGGAACTTTCATTTTCAAAGTTGGTGTGCCTTGAGTCGCAACAATTTGAACGGTTCCATTGCCAGAAATGGGGTGTGACCTTATCATGCGATTTTTATTTTTTTAAGCTCGAATTGCACCAGTGTGAACCAGAGCTTAGTAAATCAACCCCACTGTGCTTTAGCAAACTAAATGTCATTCGTTTAAGGTTTAGATCTACTTTATGCATGCTGAAACTGCGATTGGTCTTGCTTCATGATAGATTTAAAGGATAAGTTTACTTTTTTTTTATTTTATTAAAGTGTTACTAAACCCACAACTGTAAAATCAGTCTGTATATGCAGTAAAGTATCCTTGTTATACTCACTGTGAAACCTAAGGGGTTAATCATCTGCATTTTGTAAAAAGGCGGTTTGATCCTGTCTTCTCTGACCTTCCCCTCCTTCCACTGTCCCCAATCCATCCCCTGCTAGTACAGAGTCTAGGGGACAAGCTGCACATGCTCAGTTTGGTGTGTATTGGGGACAAGCTGTACATGCTCAGTTTGGTGTGTATTGGGGACAAGCTGCACATGCTCAGTTTGGTGTGTATTGCCTGAGTTTTTTTCCTTTTCTTGGGAGGGTGCAAGTGATCAGCACAGGGCCAATCGGCACTGTCCAGACTGAGGGTCAGGGGTCCTGCAACCTCATAGGACAGTCAGAGGAGACTGAAAACTCCTCCTACAAACTTTAACCAGACGCTGATAGAAGTCACAGGACTGCTATATACTGCTGATGATAAAAGGTATAACGTTTATATTTACTAAAACTATTCCATTTCCATGTGCTGTGGTAGACCAGATGTAGTGAATGCAGGCTTCTGGGTTTAGTAACGCTTTAAGTGCATTTATCCTATGTAGGCCCCCCCACCCCCCTCGACCAAAATATCCCACCTACCCCCGATTCGCCGTTACCTGAATCTGACAACAGAACAAGGGGGCACACACCGCTTCAGCCAATGGACACACCCAGTCCAAGGTGCTAATCCTGGCTCATCACCGTAGGCAATATCAAGAAGAGAAGAAAAGATTGATCGCACACTTGAATCCAAAAGATGCTGTTGAAATTTCTTTGACATGAGCCAGACAAAATTGCAATGATGATCAGTTGACGCGTTTCACACAAAATAAACCGTGCTTGTTCGCAGTAACTGTGAGCATTGGCTCACAATACAAGCTATTTAAGGCTCCATCCACACTGGAGCTCAAAAAAGCTTTTTCTGGACGCCAGATTGCTGGCAGAAAACGTTGGTTGAAAAACACGCTTTTAACAGCGCTTTGCACTAGCGTTTATTTGCGTTTATGCGCATTTGAGCTTTAGCGTTTATGGGTGTTTTTAATAAAATTACACAGAGGACACTCCAATAATCAAACAATGCATTCCCAAACTCCCACAATTCATTGAAAAAAGTAGAATTCTAATATGCGTTTGAGTGTGCCGTTTTTTAGCGTTTTTTTTGTGGTCAGAAAAACGGCACTTTGAACTCTCTTTTATGGCGTTCAGAGAAGAGCCCATAAACTCCATTGCTGATAAAACCTAAAAATTGTCAATGTGTACATGGACACATAGGATAACAGAGTGGAGTTTATGGGCTGTTAAAAAAAAAAAAATGGCCGTTTATGAGCTCCGGTGTGCATGGAGCCTTACGTCTCGGTTCACACAGGGACGACTTGTCAGGTGACTTAGCCACCTGACGACAAGTAGCGTCCCGTTCTGTACAATGGAACCGTTCTAATAGGAGCGACATAAGTCGCTTCGACTTAGAAAAAGGTTCCTGCGCTACTTTTGGGGCAACTTGCATTGACTTCTATACAGAAGTCATTTTGCAAGCCGCTGCTGAAGTCTGATTCGGGTCGCCTGAGGCAGTGGGCACCGCAAGTCGTGCTGCCTCAGTGTGAACCGACCCTAAAGCTGGCCATACACCTATAGATTATCTGCAGATTTTCTATGGTTAGATGGAAAAAGTGCAAAAGTTTTCTCCATGCTCACTAAACTGTGTGGATGGAGGAATCTATAGGGCCAGCTTAAGGTGTCTATCAAATCAACCACCTAACACAAAACACCTGTCGTTAAAGCAATCGACACAAAACTTCACCAACATAAAAACATTTCTTAAATGCATAAAATAATCCAAACAAAAATAGATAATGAAAACATGTAAGCAAGAAATGTATTAAAAACAAAAATAGAAAAATGAGCGAAAAAACGTGTGTGTGTGTGTGTGATAGATAGATAGATATATATATCACTGTATAACAAATTAAGTCTAATTGTGTGCTTTTTAGTGCTTATTATTAAAGACTACTTAAAAACTGTTCAAGAATAAGAGAAAATAATGAGATACTAAACCATATACATCATGGAAAGGATGCGCATACACATAAAAATCAATCATGTCCACATATATAAGTCATGTGGAGGCAAAGTAATGGGTAAATAAGCGCAAATGCATTGCAAATATTCCACACAGGACCACCGTAGAAACCATTTCATATTTATCGAATTTACCTTTCTATTTAAATCACTTATGGAATCAAGCAGTGATTGTGAACCAAGGTTCCTCCAGAGGTTGCTAGGGGTTCCTCCAGAGGTTGCTAGGGGTTCCTCCAGAGGTTGCTAGGGGTTCCTCCAGAGGTTGCTAGGGGTTACTTCAGCATTGGGCAATTTCTGCCTCTCAGACAAGTTCCCACCGACACCATTGATCTTTTTAGCTATCTGTAAGGAGGTAATTCTTCCCATTGACCACAAGTGTAAGGACCATTCTTCCCACTGACCATCACACTAATGTATCATGAGTTGCAGAGTTCTCATTTTTAACCGGGGTTCCCCAAGACTGGAGAACTATTCCAAGGGTTCCTCTGTGTTGAAAAGCTTGAGAAAGGCTGCACTATAGGAAAGAAAATAAAAATGTAAAAAAATTAACACCCAAAATCACTCGCTTTTCATAGGAGATAAAGGTTTCTAGGGTGGTCCTTTGTGGAATAATTGCGATAAATTTGCGCTTATATACACAATACTTTTGCCTCCACATGATTTTCGCTCATTTTTCTATTTTTGTTTTTAATACATTTCTTGCTTACATGTTTTAATTTATCTATTTTTATTTTGACTATTTTATGATCAGATGTTTTGGCATTTAAGAAATGTTTTTACGTCGTGAAGTTTTGTGTTAAATGCTCTTTAACTACAGGTGTTTTGTGTTAGGCATTTTGATTTGACATACGCCTTTTAAACAGCTTGTACTGTGAGCATTTCAATTTGCTGTGAACAAGCGTGGTTTCTTTCGTGCGAAACGCGTCAACTGTTCATCAATTTTGTCTGCCTCATGACAATAAAGAAATTTCTACAGCACCTGAATCTGACAGCCGTGGACTTCCCGGAGATGCTTGGGAGAGAAACCCATAGAGCTCTAGTTGGATCATGGAGATGCTGCCAGTTGCTTAAAAATTTACACAGCCTCGGTGTATAATTTCAGCTGTTCCCTTGTTATATCTCATATTAAAAAAAAAAAACCTTCACCTGCAAGTTCAGTTCAAGAGGTGCTAATTTTTAATAAAAAAATAAGTAAAATTCTACCTTCGTCAATCACAAGCTCTTGGGACCTAGAGCAGTTGTAAGCCTGCAGAGAGCCATTTCCATAGAATCTCCCTCTGGTCTTATTTCCATACAGTCCTATGGCTGGGGGTCTTACCAGAAGAGATCAGGGAGACATTACTAAACTGCATACAAAGGTTCTGACAACTGTCCAGCCGGAGACCAGACATGACTTTCTCAGAAATGCAAAATCTGAGGCTGAGTGAAGCCGTCCTTTGCACCCATCGGGGGTGTTGGGTAATCACCTTTTAAGCATGGTGGAAGATTTGGGTGAAGCTTTTTTTCTTTTTTAATTGGTTAACTTTTGTCGCTTTGTTGTCCCACCACACTCCCCAAAATAGGTTTGGTGATCACTGGTTTGTGATTTTTTTTTCTTTGTGTGTTTTTTTTTTTTTTTTCCTTTTAAGATTTGCTGGTTGATAAAACTGATTTTGTTTGGAACATGAGGCTCACTGTCTTCTGCCACTGTACTGTGCCGGTTTGCAGCGTTGATCAGTGAAAGTCTTGTGAACAGTAACATGTTTGTAATAAAACCTGATGGTGCGTTCATCATTTTAAAGAAAAGGTATTTTTTTTTTGTTTTGTTTTTTTGTTTTTTGTTCAGGCACTTTGCTGTTACTTGGATGATATAGAAAATGTAGATTAGATATATAGCCGATCAACCATAACTCTGACCACTGACCCGTAAAGGGAATAACATTATCTTCTTACAATGGCATCTGAAATTCGGTGGGATGTACAGTGGGGGGGAAATTAACTATTTGATCCCCTGCAGATTTTGTAAGTTTGCCCCCTTTCAAAGAAATTTAAAGGTCTATGATTTTTATCATAGGTGTATTTTAACCGCTTCAGCCCTGGAAGATTTTACCCCCTTCCTGACCAGAGCACTTTTTTGCAATTCAGCACTCTGTCACTTTTAACTGACAATTGCGCAGTCGTGCGACGCTCCACCCAAAGAAAACTGACGTCCTTTCCCCCCCCCCCCCCCCCCACATATAGAGCTTTCTTTTGGTGTTATTCTATCATCTGATTTTTATTTTTTGCGCTATAAACAAAAAAGTGAACATTTTGAAAAACAATATTTTTTACTTGTTGCTATAATAAATATCCCCCAAAAATATATTAAAAAACAAAATTCCTCAGTTTAGGCCAATATGCATTCTACATATTTTTGGTAAAAAAAATTGCAATAAGCGTATATTGATTGGTTTGTGCAAAAGTTATAGCGTCTACAAAATAGGGGATAGTTTTATGGCATTTTTATTATTAATTTTTTTTTTATTAGTAATGGTGGCGATCTGTGATTTTTTTTATTTATTTTATTTTTATCAGGACTGCGACATTACGGCGGACACATCTGACACGTTTTTACGACCATTGTCCTTTATACAGCGATCAGTGCTATAAAAATGCAATGATTACTCTGATTACTATGTAACTGAAACTGGCAGGGAAGAGGTTAACCACTAGGGGGTGATGAAGGGGTAAGTGTGTCCTAGGGCGTGTTTCTAACTGGGGGATGGACTTCAACTCACATGAGTGATCACTGCTTTCAATGAGAGGGAACAGTGATCTCTGTCATGACACAAGACAGAACAGGGAAATGCCTGCATTACTTGCATTTCCCCATTCTGCGACTCCGTGACACGATCACTGGGAAACCGGCGGACAATAAGTCCAGTCCCGCTGACATGGTCACGCTGTACCTGCTGTCCCCGCCTCTTAAAGCGGACTTACAGGTACGTCCATTTGCCCACCGCTGCTATTGTGCCGACGTGCAGCGGTCGGCAAGTGGTTAAATGATGGAGACAAAATATCAACCAGAAATCCAGAAAAGACACGACACGAATGTTATAAATTCTTGCAGTTCAGGGACTAAAATTAGTATTTGATCCCCTACCAACAAACAATAATATTGCTGCCCACAAACGTGCTACAGTATGTGGTACACAGATATAGGAAAGGTGCGCCTAACGACAACTCGTTATGTGTATAAGACACCTGTCCACAGAATCTTTCTTCCATTCAAACCTCACCATCATGGCCAAGACCAAAGAGCTGTCAGAGGACGTCAGGGACAAGATTGTAGACCTGCACAAGCCTGGAAGGGGCTACAAGACCATCGGCAAGAAGCTTGGTGAGAAGGAGACAGCTGTTGGAGTGATTATTTGCAAATGGAAGAAATGCAAAATAACCATCAATCGCCCTCGATCTGGCGCTCCAGGCAAGATTTTGCTTCATGAGGTAAGGATGATCATGAGCAAAGTGAGGGATCAGCTCAGAACTACATGTGAGGAGCTTGTGAACAATCCCAAGGCAGTTGGGACCAGTGTCGCCAAACAAACCAATGGTAACACAACACACCGCCATAGATTGAAATCCTGCAGTGCCCGCAATTCCCCCTCTTCAAGAAGCCACATGTACAAGCCCGTCTGTAAAAGATTCAAAGAAGGATTAGGAGAAGGTTCTGTGATCAGATGAGACCAAAATTGAGCTCTTTGGCATTAACTCAACTTGCCGTGTTTGGAGGAAGAAAAATGCTGACTATGACCCTAAGAACACCATCCCTACAGTCAAGCATGGAGGTGGAAACATTTTTGCTTTGGGCTGTTTTTCTGCTAAAGGTACAGGCTGACTTTGCCGCATTGAGGGGCCAATGGACAGGGCCATGTATTGTAAAATTTTGGATGAGAACCTTCTTCCCTCAGCCAGATCACTGAAGATGGATCGTGGATGGGTCTTCCGGCATGACAATCGCTCAAAACACACCGCCAAGGCAACAAGGGAGTGGCTCAAAAAGGTGAAATTATGGTAATGGAGTGGCCTTAATCCTATATAAAATTTAAGGAGGGAGTCAAAACTTTGAGATGCCAAGAAACCTTAAGAATTTAAAGGGGAACTGTAAAGGAAAGTAGACCAAATCCCTCCTGAGATGTGTGCAAACCTGGTAACCAACTACAAGAAGCGTCTTACCTCTGTGCTTGCCAACAAGGGTTTCAACACCAAGTATTAAGTTGTGTTGCTTGGGGATCAAATACCCATTTTACTCATAACGTTTGTATCTTGTTCTTTCCGGATTTTTGGTTGATATTCTATCTCTATCATTTTAACATACACCTATAATAAAAATGACCTTTAATTTCTTTGGAAGTGGGCAAACTTACAAAATCTGCAGGGGATCAAATCTTTTCCCCACTGTATTAGGCAGCATGTAGACATGTTGTCCCTGAAGTCTGTGTTGAAAGCAGAAAAAAATACAGTTGTGTATGGGGCTGCCTAGCCGCAGAGCAGTCGGGGTGCCCATGCTAACCCGTGTCCACAGCCAAAAATGCCAGCAAAGGGCACATAAGCATCAACTGGACCACGGAGCAATGGAAGAAGGTGGCCTGGTCTGATTAATTGCATTTTCTTTTACATCATGTGGATGGCTGGGTGTGTGTGTGTGTGTGTGTGTGTGTGTGTTGCTTAGTTGGAGAAGAGATGGCACCAGGATACAGTATGAGAAGAAGACAAGCTTGCCAAGGCAGTGTGAGGCTTTTGAGCAATGTTCTGCTGGGAAACATTGGGTCCTGCCATTCATGTGGATGTTACTTTGAAACGTACCACCTACCTAAACATTGTTGGTGACCAAGTACATACACCCCTTCATGAAAATGTTATTCCTCAACGGCATTGGCCTCTTTCAGCAGGATAATGTTCCCTGCCACACTGCAAAAATGGTTCAAGAATGGTTTGCGGAACACAACAATGAGTTCAAGTGTTGACTTGGCCTCAAATTCTCCAGATCTTACTCCAATTGAGCTTCTGTCAATCGTGCTGAAAAAACAAGTCTGTTCCACGTAGGCCCCACCTCGCAATTTACAGGACTTAAAGCAGAAGTAAAGGCAAAACCCAACTAACTTCAACCCTACTCTGCCAATTTCTAAGCCTAATCTAGCCCTGTAAAGAACAAATCGCTATACCTACCTGTTCTGAAGCTTCTCCGGTCGTCAGCGGCGCCCTCTGTGTGCAGGAGAAAGCTGGGAAGAGATGTCACCCATAGACTTACTGTGGGGCTTCCATTGTCGGCTGCCTATCCTACACAATGAAGCCACCGCTGACAGCTCAGCCTGGGATCAGACCCGGCAGCTGCAGAACGGGTACAGTGGGTATAGAAAAGAATCATCTCACTTTTAAAATAATCATGTTTTGTTGCTTTGCAGCCTAAAATGAAGAGACACCGTTTTTGATTGATCCAGCTGTTTTTTACTTAGTGCAAATTATAACAGCCAAGTAAAGAGAACACCAACAAGTCAGAAAAAAAGAATCAGGAGTTGGAAAAGGGACCACCCCAGGCCCTGGTAGTGCAACTTTAGCAAGTCATCAACTATGGGTGGCAAGGCACTGTCCCTGGGATCTCCTGGATAAAGTTGTGGACAGGAACAAAAAGTCAAAGGCTTTGTCCAATGCTTAGAAGCACAGTGAAGTCTATTATTAAGAAGTGGAAGGTATTTGGTACAACACAGACCCTCCCTGGATCAGGACATTGCTCCAAACTGGATGAAAGAGCCAGGAGGAAACTGGTCAGAGAGGTTACCAAGAGGCCTACAGCAACTCTGAAACAGTTACAGGAATTTATGACCGAGTGGCCATTGTGTACATGTGACAACAATATCACAAATTCTCCCCAGTTGTAGCTTGTATGGGAGAGTTGCAGGAGAAAAGCCACTCCTCAAGAACGGCCACATGCAGTCATGACTGAGCTTTGCTAAAACTCACCTCTGAAGATTCTGAGGCCACATGGAAAAAGGTGTTCTGGTCGGGGTAAAAGTTAATTATTTGGCCTTGACACCAAATGATGTCTGGCAGAAATCTAATACAGCTCACCATCCAAATAACACCATTCCTACAGCAAAGCACGGGGGGGGGGGGGGGGGGTAATATCCTGTTATGGGGGTGTAAAAATGAAGGAAATTTGGATGGGGCAAAATACTGGCAAATTCTTGAGGAAAATCTGCTGCCCTCTGCCAGAGAGTTGTCAATGGGAAGAAGATTCCAACAGGACAATGAACCAAAGCACACAGCAAAAATTACCACGCAGTGGTTGAAGGAGAAAAGGGTGAATGTCCTTGCATGACCTAGTCAGAGCCCAGACTTAAACCCCATTGAAAATCTGTGGAATGACTTGAAGACTGCAGTCCACAAACGGTCACTGTCAAATAACTGAACTTGAGTAGTTCCACAAGGAAGAGAGGGTAAATATTGCAAAGTCTAGATGTGCAAAGTTAGTAGAGACAAATCCCAACAGACTAAAGGCTGGAATTAAAGCAAAAGGTGGATTCAACAAAATACTGACACAAGGGGGGGGTGATCCTTTTTCCAACTCAGCAATTCTGTGTTTTAACTTTTAAAAAATGTTTTCCCTAATATGTTGGTGTTATATCTTTCACTTGGATGTTTTAAGTTGCACTAGTAAATACAGCTGGGTAAAACAAAAACCATGTCCGTCTTTTAAGCTGCAAAGCAACAAAATGTGATTATTTCAAAGGGTGGGGGGGGGGGGGGGGGGATTATTTTCTATACCCATTGTAAGCATAGCAATTTTTTTTTATTTTTTTTTTCTCTTTTTTTTATTTTTTTTTTTTTTAACAGGGCTAGATTAGGCTTAGAATTTGGCTGAGATTAGCAATAGGTTTTACATTTACTTCCACTTTAAAAATATGGTACTGATGACTTGTTGCCAGATACCACAGCAGGGCTCGGGGTTGGAGTTGTTTTGGTGGGAGGGAGGGAGACCTGCTTAATATTAGGTGGGTGCTCATAAAGTTATGACTGATCTGTGTTTATTTGGGTCATAGGCGTTATTCTGAAAATCCCACTTTATCTAAATGTTTATCTCAAATAAAATGACCCAGTAAGTCAATGTGTTCTTAGTAATACATTACATACAGTGTATCTAGCTTGTATAATTTAAACTCTACAAAAAATATGAGCCATTATATTGGGTAAACGTTTGTAGACACTTGACCTTCATACCTAGCACACGCTTGTTGGACATCCTGTTCTTAAAGCGGTAGTAAACCCGCAATTTTTATTTATTTTTTTAACACCTGCAAAGCAAAAGGCATAATGAGCTAGTATGCACCGCATACTAGCTCATTATGAAATACTCACCTTAGAACGAGGCCCTGGCACGATCCACGCCGAGGGAGCTGACATGCTCCCTCGGCGTTTCTTCCGGGTATCGCGGCTCCGGCGCTGTGAGTGGCTGGAGCCGCGATATCGTTCATTCCGGCCGGCCGGACACTGCCGGATTTTCAGGCCGAGAATCCCCTCGTGCGCATGCGCCGCTGCAGTCAGCGGCGCATACCGAGGGGAATATCTCCTAAACCGTAAAGGTTTAGGAGATATTTTTTTTACCTACAGGTAAGCCTTATTATAGGCTTTCCTGTAGGTAAAAGTAAAAAAAAGAGTATACAACCACTTTAAACCATGGCCGTTCCCACTTTTCAGCTATGACGAGCTTTACACAACATTTTGAAGTTTGTGGACATTCCTAATCAGCCAAAAGTGCATTTGTGACATCCAGTAGTGATGTTGAACACGAGTTGGTCAGTAGTGGGGTTGAGGTCAGGGTTCTGCACAGGCCATTTGAATTACTCCTCAATCTTTGTTGTAGCATTAACAGTACCCTTCACTGGAAACACCTGAACTTAACCCTGTCATGCCTAAGGGTAAAATAAATGTTGAAGTACAACTAAATGCAAAACTTTTTCTTCAGTTTTAGAGTGGAGAGGGATTAGAACTCCTGTCCTTTTTTTATTGCTGTATGTATCCCCATTAGGGGCAGCTATGAAAATTTCCTTCCATTGTTTGGATGTGGTTCACCAGTGCACCTGCTTCTCTCTGCTCTTCAGAAATTGCCATTTGAACCGATTAGAGAAATTACTGTGTCTATTCTCATCCAGAAAGTGGGTTTTCTTTGTGGTCATCATCTTTGCAGGTGCCTGAGCTTGCTACTTTATGCAAGAGCACAAAGGGCTCTTTGCAGAATAAAGACAACATGGTCTTAAGGCTATAGCCCAGGTCTACCCTAAAACAAGAGTAGTTTCCACCTTTCATCTTAACTGGGACTTTATTCTTCTAGCCCTTTCTTTATCCAGCTACGAAAATTTCCTTCCATTGTTTGGATGTGGTTCAAGCTTTGACGGTCTCTCATGCACTGCTTCTTTCAGAAAGTCTGATTCCCTTTTATGTCATACCGGACGAACCCCCTGAAACATGCCCCAGCTTCTCATTCCATCTCTAGGTGGTCCAGACAGACCACAATCCAAGCTTATGGTCGCAAGGATCGGATTCCACCTTTTCCTGTCAAGGTGCACTCAAATAGATCTGTGAACGCTTCTTGGGCTTTTCAAGCAACTGTCTCCAAGATTTGTAAATCTCCAATCTGGTCTACTGTTCACACGTTCTCTAAGTTCTATTATGTGGTTAGAAAATGTGGGATGCCGATTGCCGATACTCGTGAGTGTAAGTAAGGGCCTCAGCCAGCGCTGCTCCACTGGCTACGCCCCCTGAGGTGTTCGACCCACCCACTGGGCTTTTAGTCATAGAGGTGGGAGGCTAGAGCCAGGTAGAACTGTGTGGTTGTTTCAGACCCAGCTTTGAGCACATAGTCCTTCATTTTCTCTTTGAGCTGCAGGCAGTCCCATTTCTCTGTTAACTTGGGCATATTAGCAATTGTTTACTGTGTTGGCCACACATCAGTTGGGCTGCTTTTGGACATCTTGAATGTTAAAGACTTCTTTTGTCCCTCAATAAACAAGGAAAATATTTCTTTCTCGTACATCAAGGGATACAGAGACTCAGTAATTACTGATGGGTTATAGGGTATCACTAGGTGATTGGACACTGGCACATCCTAGACAGGAAGTTCAATCCCCCATATAGCCCCTCCCCCTACTGGAGGTACCTCCCAGTTTTTCCACCAGTGTCTAAGGTGTTGGTCACAAGTAAAGATGTGCTGTGCTGAGCTCCGCTGGAATATTCTTTACTGGGGCCAGCTATGCAACTGGATCCATTCAAAGTGTCTTTTCCAGGCCGAATTGGATGGTACTCAGGCCTCGTGTCCGAAGAAACAAGGTTTTACCTGTAACGCTTCACTTTTAAGAGAGCTGGACCCTGGGACCTAGTATTTGTTTTTTTCAGCCATATTCCTGGCAGGGTGCCTTACAGGCCCAGAGCTGCGGATCCCCCTATTCAAGGGGGCCCCAGTCTCTGAAGGTTTTTTTTCCTAACAGAGCCCACTGTGAGAGGTGAAGTTTGGGTCTGTTATTCAAACCCTGCAGCTGGATAAGGTAAGGGAGACTCCTCAAGAATTTTTCTAACTCTAGTAGGTTTTCGCCTTTTAAGTAAATGTATGCTATGCCTATAGTCGCCACCGGGGGCTTCCAAGAGCACATATATTTCATGCCTGTTCTGTCTGCTTGGTGTCAACGCTCTATGCTCCTCCAGCCATGCTCCAGGAAGTAAGGTAAGGGGTTTTTTTTTTCCTTCCGGGGTTCTCCCTCCACGGATTAGGGGACTGAGACAGGCCTGGGCAGAGAGCAGTAGCATACCGCACCACCCGCCGCTGTTTCGTCGCCGCCATTACAGCGGTTTCGCGTCCACCAGCCCTTCCCTCTCCTCGGCCCCAGTCTCCCCTCCATGCTTGTCAGCAGGGTTAGAGCCTCTGCTCGCACGGGAAATGCTAATTTTTTTTTTAAACTAGCAGGTGGTGGAAGTGGTCAGAGAGAGGGGGGGGGGGCGGAGCACTAGGCTACACATGCTTTAAAGTGCACTCTTTTTCAGGTGCACACAGCCTATGGAGGGACACAGAGCTGACAGGCGCATGTGAGTGTGGGAGACGAGCATTCCCAGGCAGCATTTACTTAGGCACCAGACTGAGTCTTGGTAGCAGCGGCAGTTGCTGAACTACAGTGCTCAGCAGTTAGTGAATTTTTTTGTGGTACCAATACCTTTTGTTGCTTTGCACTATGGGTAAAAGAGGTACAAGTACCCCAAGAATAGGGGCTCAAAGGGGTCCCCTTCAGGCTTTGAGGACCCCCCCTCTGCAGCACCTCCCCCCCCCCCTACGGGACCCAGGAAGGCTGGCCAGGGAGAGCCGTCAGGGTCTGCAGCTGATTCTGGCACTTCAGCCCCTGTATACATTACACAGGTGGTTCTTTCCTCAACCTTAAACGGTTTAGAGGAAAGATTAGTGGCCTTAATCGTGTCTTCACTCAGTGGAAAAAAACGCACTAGGTCCCTTTCTGTCACCCAGGACCCTCAGAGTGAGGAACTCTGGGATAAAGGAGAAGAATCCCCCTCAGAGGATCGGGAGGAGACTGATGATTCCACGTCTGAGGAATCTAGTGAAGAAGGGTCCTCTTCAGCTTCTCAGGTTGAGAAAATGTTGGTGCAAATTCTTGCTGGATTGGTCCGCTCCACATTTAAGTTACCTGTATCTGAGTCCGTTAAAGCAGTGGTCATCAACCCTGTCCTCAGGGCCCACTAAGAGGCCAGGTTTTATGTATTACCTTGGGGAGATGCAGACTAGAGTACTGCAATCACTGAGCAGCAAATTATATCACCTGTGATGTATTTCAGTTATCTTGCAAACCTGGCCTGTTTATTGGGCCCTGAGAACAGGGTTGATGACCTCTGAGTTAAAGAACCCACATCTTCTCTGGGTTCACTGAAGCCTCCTGAAACTGCACATGCCTTTTCCTGTTCATGGTTTACTGGAAAGCTTATCTATTCTGAGTGGGATCACTCAGATAAACATATTTTTCCTCCTAAAAAGTTTTCTACAGGTTATCCTATGGAGGAAAAATTTACTAAGATGTGAGGTATATCGCCAGTTGACGCTGCCATTTCTTCCATAAACAAAAAGCCTGACTTGTCCTGTTGACAACGTTCAGATGCTTAGGTATCCAACTGATAAAAAATTGGAATTCCTATTAAAAAAAACATTTCCTCCTTGGCAGGTTCAGTAGCTCAACCTGCAGTGGCAGCTATTGGAGTCTGTCAAAATTTGAGAGACCATGTTAAACGGGTGCTTAAAGCTTTACCTGAACAGCAAGCCCGGGGGTTAGCCAACCTACCAGCGGCTTTGTGTTTTGCTGTTGATGCTATCAGAGATTCTATCCTTCAGACCTCTATGCTTGGGTTGGTACACATGCATAGAATCTTATGGCTGAAAAATTGGTCAGATAAGTTTGTGTTGCCAGTTCCCCCACGGATAGGCCGGACTGGGACAAAAAATAGGCCCAGGCATTTTGCATTGAGCAGCCCATGACATGTTAACCGGCCCCTTCCCCACTCTCCTCCCTGACAGATCCCCTGAGAGGGGGGAACCCACCAGTGGTGTGGCGGAGGGGGAGTGAGGTGGGACCAGGAAAGAGCATGGGGGGGTTGGAGAGCACAGGGAAGAACCTTGAGAAAATGGGGTGGAGTGAGAGCACAGGGGAGAGGCAGAGAACACAGGGAGGAAGAGGAGAGCACAGGGTCAGCGTAGAGCAGAGGGGGCAGTGGAGAGCAAGTGGGGAGGTGGAGAGCACAGGGAGGGTGGCAGAGAGCATGGGGGACTGGTGGAGAGCACAGGGGGGTGGCGGAGATTATGGGTGGGGTGGAGAGCACAGGGAGGGTGGCGGAGAGCATGGGGGACTGGCGGAAAGCACAGGGGGGTGGCGGAGATTATGGGTGGAGTGGAGAGCATGGGGGAGGTGGAGAGCATAGAGGGGAAACGGAGAGCATGGGGGATGTGGAGAGCATGGGGGAAGCGGAGAACATGGGGATGATGTTGAGCACACGGCGGGCAGCGGAGAGCATGGGGGGATGATAGAGAGCATGGAGGGGAGGTGGACAGTATGGGGGGATGGCAGAGGGCATGGGGGGAGGTGGAGAGTATGAGGAGGGTGGCAGAGAGCATGGGGGGATGGCAGAGAGTATGGGTGCGGTGGAGAGCCCAGGGGGGAGAAGCAGGCTAGGAGGAGCAGGGGGGGCGGCTGCATATAGAATCAGAATTCTCTCCATCCTCCTCCTGCGGTCTCTGAATGCCTGCTTCTCCTCTACCTCTCGCAGGCATTCCGCTACTGCAGGAGGAAGTTGGAGAGAATTATTCTTCTATATGCAGCCGCCCCCACCCCTCCTCCTATGCAGTTTACAGGGGGGGCTGAACTCACATTTTCTCGACAGAAGACCGGCTTCAAGGTGTCTGCTCTGGCTCCTCCTCCTGGCACCGATGGCTGACCTATACGGGCGGCCGTGGAGCCGCGCAGAGGCTGAAGGCGTCTCATCTAGCTCCTCCCCCCGGCGCCGATGGCTGAGCTTAACTGGCAGCCAGGCGGCCGAGGAGAGGCTGGATGAGCGCGCGCAAGCTCAAGCCTTGAGTCCCACAAGGACTTACAGCCTGGCGGCCACGGCCCACCGGCCGAGTGCCTGGTTTGCCCTATGGCCAATCCGGGCCTGCCCATGGCTGTGACTGACATCTGATTTACTTTATCTCATGCACAAGCATGAAAGCAGAGAAAGTGTCTGATTCCAGCTTGACATCCCTCCTCCTTTCTTCTGAAGCTCTCCCAGGATTGACTGCACCACACCTCAGTATGATTGGACATGCTGAAGTCATGTGGTGCCTTTCCTTATGAGCTGTCAAAGCTAGTGGTCAGCAATCCTCCACCGGGGCAGAGTGATGCCTACCTACATATACCCATTCATCAGGCATCGCAGCAGTTTCTGCGCCTAGCATTGAAGGTGGGGAGTTCGGTATGGCACCTCCAGTTCAGAACTCTGCCATTCGGACTCTCATCCTCTCCCAGAGTCTTTACAAAGATTATGGCAGAGGCTTTGGAGCCCCTGAAATTGAAGGGGATTCCAGTCGTCCCTTATTTTGGACGACCTTTTGTTTTTTGCGGACTCCAGGGAGCAGATCTTAGTTAATCTCCAGAGGGCCCAGTCTCACCTCGAGGGCCTGGGGTGACTTCTAAATCTAGAGAAGTCGATCCTGACCCCCTCACAGGAAATGAAATTTCTGGGGTATACGTTAAATTCGATTCTCCAGAAAGTTTTCCTGCCGCTCGAAAAACAGGAAAAGTTGCAGCTAGCTGTACAGCGGATACAGTGCAACCAGACAGTCTCAGTCAGGACGGCTATGGCAGTTCTGGGCCTGCTTACGGCAGCAATCCTGGCTGTTCAGTGGGCCAGGTTCCATTCCAGACCCCTTCAGAGGGAGGTTCTGTCAAGCTGGTCCTATCAGGATCCTTTGGAAAAACAGCTAAAAATTTTGTCAAGGACGAAAAGGGCTCTTTGGTGGTGGAGAGACCAGGCAAACCTCTCAAGGGGCCTGGTGTGGACCTTTCCTGTGGACAAGCGTCTTACTACAGACGCAAGTGCCTGGGGCTGGGGGGCCCACCTGGATGGTAAGACATCTCAGGGGGTCTGGTCCAAGCAGGAAGCTCAAAGATCATCCAACTGGAGGGAGTTGAAGGCGATCTTTCTGGGTTTGGTGGCCTTTCAGCAGAATTTGAGAGGTCACCATGTCCAGGTGTTGTCAGACTACACAACAGCGGTAACCTACATTATGAAGCAAGGGGGAACCAGGAGCAGGAGCTTGATGGAGTTGGCCAATCTGTTAGCCTGGGCAGAGCAGAACACAGCCTCACTATCGGCAGTGCATCTGAAGGGCTCTCAGAATTTGTTTGCGGACCTCCTAAGCAGGCGCAAATTGCTAGAGGCAGAATGGAGCCTGAATCAGGAAGTGTTCCTGATGATCTCCGAGGCTTGGGGGTTCCACAGGTAGACCTTTTTGCCAGCCAGCAGAACTCAAAGGTAGACAGATTCTTTTCTCTTCACCGACGAGATGCAGCAATAGGGTTGGATGCATTTGCTCACCCCTGGCACTACCAGCTGTGCTACACCTTTCCCCCCTTTCCTCTAATTCCACTAGTTCTGAGGAAATTCAGGGAAGAAGGGACGGACTTAATACTAGTCACTCCTTTTTGGCCAAAAAGGCCTTGGTTTGCGGGTCTTCGAAACCTAGCCTCGAAGCCCCCATGGAGGTTACCACTCAGAAAAGATCTGTTATCCCAGGGGACAGTAAGTCATCCAGAGGTGGAACTTCTACAGCTAACCGCCTGGTTTCTGAGGAGGACCTATTAAAAGCCAAAGGTCTCTCAGATAAAGTAGTAAAGACCCTGCTGTCTAGCAGGAAGGCAGTTACACAGGCAATTTACATGAAAGTCTGGAAGAAGTTCAACTCCTGGTGTAGTTCTAGAGAGCTCAAGGTCAAGAGCACGGTGTCCGTCTTGGAGTTTCTCCACGAAGGAATGGAGAAGGGTCTCGCAGCCAGTACCCTGAAGACTCAGGTGGCTGCCTTATCAGTTTTCTTTGAAAAGACTTTATCTAAAGAAACTTTAATTTCTAGATTTTTTAGGGCTCTTGCTCGAAGTAGACCAGTAGCCCTTAAAGACTTTCCCAGTTGGGATTTGTCTACAGTTTTACAGGGTCTCTCGGGAGCACCGTTTGAACCCTTACAAGAAGCTTCTTTACAGAAGGTAGTTTTAAAAACAATCTTTTTGGTGGCCATCACCTTGGCCCGGAGAGTCAGCGAGCTCCAAGCTCTAGCTATTACAGAACCCTTCCTTAGAGTTTATCAGGACAGGGTGGTACTGAGGACAGATCCAGCATTCCTACCGAAAGTATCCTCAGCTTTTCATCGATCGCAGGAAATAGTGTTACCTACATTCTCTGCAACCCCAGCGAATGCAGGAGAGGAAGTTTTTCACACATTGGATGTGAGAAGGTGTCTATTGCAGTTTCTGAAAATGACTAAAGATTTTAGAAAATTTAACGCCCTTTTTGTGATATTTTCTGGATCACGCAAGGGGGAGAAAGCTTCTAAGAGTACGCTGGGTAGGTGGCTTAAGCTGGCTATAACAGAAGCCTATAAAGCAAAAGGAGAAATACCTCCCTCAGGTATTGCTGCTCACTCTACTAGATCCACGGCAGTTTCCTGGGCTGAAAGGGCCGGTGCAACGCCTGAACAAATCTGCAAGGCTGCCACTTGGTCCAGTTATTCGGCACTACCGGTTAGATCTACTGTCTGCGGCAGATCAGGCCTTTGGCAGGAAGGTACTGCAGGCAGTAGTCCCGCCCTAGGGTAAGTTTCTCGGTTATCCTCTCCGGGGTTGTCCTGAAAGGCGATTTGAGAAAGACTAAGTTAGACTTACCGGTGATTTGCGCAGGACTCTTTTTTCATTATTATTCATTTGATAGTTTGCACTATTTATTAGCACATGCACTTTATATCACTCAGTTGTTTACATTTGATATATTTATTTATTTTATTCTTTTCCATTTATTTATTAGTAGTTTAGACATATATTCACTTTAGTCACATTCATGACATAGTGGCGCGAGGGCTTATTTTTCCATATTAATTACACAGGTTCTGTGGCTGATTAAGGTGGTAATTAAACTCAGTTGGTGCCTTATTTGCATTTAATTAGCCTCAGAACCCGTGTAATTCGAAGGTGTTTGGGTTTAAAAGGATGAGGTGGCAACTCTAATCGGGGATCACTTTTCAGAGCTTTGAAAAATTCCACCGTACTTGTGAACAAAGCCAAAATGTGAAGAGGAGCAAAGCTTGGTCATATGACCTGTCCATCAACACTGCTTTTAGTAGCTGATAGCAATGCCTACTTTAAAAAGACCCATTGGTGTCAGTTTTTGCCTTTTTAATGATTGTAAATAGCCTTGTATAAGGTGTTTAATACCTATAAGATATTTACTGTATAGTACAGTTCTACAAGATGCATGCTATAGTTAGCAGTGGACAACAGTATCAACCTTCTAAAAGTGAAGCTGCACTGCCATCTTGTGTTCAAAAATCATAATGATGTTTGGAAGCCAAGCCCAAAGAAAAGAAAGTGAAGGGTAGATTTGACTGCAAAGGAAAAGCGGCCCTTTTTATCCCTATTCCACGTCAATATTGTTGCACTCTATTGCAGGTATGTACCTTCTTCTGTTCTGTAGATACTGAGAGAGGCTATAAGCCATTATACGTACTGATAGTGAATGTCAAATAGATAGTTCTGCCTACTACAGTCACACAATCAGCCCCGGTGTTGTAATAAAGCATTGCTCCTTACAAGACAGAAAACAGAATGTGTAAATATCTCATTCCCAATGAAAAGAAAAAAAACGAAGTAATAAGACTACTTGTTCCATGCAACAAGCAGAAAGTTTGGCATTTAAGGGGTGCATTTCTAAATACAATTTGAAAAGCTTTTAATCCTGTTAAAATGTATGTACATTCTTTTTGTGAGAATAGGTGCAAAAATCTAATTTTGTTAGGTTATTTTCTCTCCAGGCCAATTTCGGAAATACTGCTGTATGACCACTAGATGGAGCTAATGATCATAGTAAATAAGTATTTCCTATGATCATCAGTTCCATCTAGTGGCAATAATGCAGTATTTTCCTGATTTAATTTATTCTGTATAGACTAACGTTCAACCTGGAGCGAAAATAAAATAGTAACATTTGATTTTGGCCCTGTTCACACAGAACAAATGCACTTTTTACAGGATGAACATCTCTGATATAAAGACACCCTTTATCGGCTTTTGGGATGCCTAAGGCTCGGTTCACACAGGGGCAACACGACTTTTGGAGGCAACTTGGATGTGACTTGACCTGACGTGACTTGACGTAACTTGGATGCGACTTACAACACAGTCGCCCCAGGCCAGGCGACTTGCCGTGGCCAATCACAGAATGAGCTCTCAGGGGGGGAACTCCTTTTGAGAGCTGATAATTCTCTGAGAGTCGCCTCTGTATAGACGGAGATCCGACTTGGAGGCGACCTCCATTGAAATCAATGGGTACCAGTCGCCTACAAGTCAGATAGAAGTAGTACAGGAACCTTTTCTGAAGTCGGAGCGACTTCAGTAGTGTGCATTAAGATGGCTCTCATTCACTTACATTGATTTCTACATGTTGTGCGACCTGAGGTGACTTGGGGTGACTTGAAGTCGGATCTGAGTCACCCCTGTGTGAACCGGCACTTAGAGTTTTTTCCAGGCTTTTTCAAATAGTATGATTGATAAGTCTACTACTTCTGTGCCACAGAGTGTGGGCATGGATTTTATTTTTCATCTTGTTGCAAATTTTGCGTTTCGTACAAGTCTATGGGGCCAGAAGTCGCACAGGGCTGCTGTGTAATTCGCACCGGAGCCACTGCGGAGATGTGTGAACCGGCTCCATAGAGATCCCCTGCTATGCAAATTGGATGCGTAAAAACCTGCATCTAATTTGCAATAGTGTGAATCCAGCCTAAAGTAAGTCAAATGCAGGTCAGGAGGAGGTCAACTGCACTTGTCCATGAATTCTGGATGATCTCAGAAACAATTAAAAGCGTAATTTCACTTTTGTTGAGGGAAAAAAACATTCCCTTCTGGGTGATCTGTGTACATTGCAATTAATATAACCCTTGTTGCAGATTCCTACCTTTTTGTTATTTTGAGGAAATCCATGTGTGTTTGTCTGTGCCTCTGTACTGAGTGGGTCTAATGGGAGTGGTTTCGTAATTAACTGTCAGGTGTGCAGCTGCAGAGCACTAATGAGGAAATCTGCTGGGCCTGCATCCCTTTAGATGTGTTCCTATTGAAAGTATCTCCCAAAAAAATAAATTTTTGTTGCAGGGGATGCCTGAAATCTGACTTGTATCTTAGTGCAGACTTCTGGGAAAATCAGTGAGCCAATCACACAAGCAGGAAATGATGTTTCTGGGGAGTGGTCAGTACACACTCTGTGTACAGAACAACTCCTGGTAGCCATATTGCATTGCATTTATATAAAATTACATTGGCTGCAGATTGAAAAGGAAAGGTAATTTTTAATAACATTCAATTACAATATGACTTGTGTCGCAATTATATGTGCTATATTATATTATTTTTTTTTTTTTATTATTTGCTTTTTTTTTTTCCCCATGAAAGTGGAGTTACCCTTTAAACATATGCTATAGACATAAGCTCCAATATGAAGGGGGAAAAAAAAACAAGTGCAATAAACCTACAGAGATACAAATAATGTAATGTTTAGTATAGTGTATAATATAATATAATAGTGTAATAAACCTAAAATGATACAATAAATGCCTTATTCAATACAATAGGGTGATTCATAATTATCTAAACTCATAGTGCGGTAACTCTAAAGCCAAACAAGGGAGCCCTAATTAATGCAATAGATTAATTTGTAATTCCCTATTAAAAACTCCTAGTGCTGTAACCCTACAAGGGTTAAAAGAGATGCCCTTTTCGGTACAATAGAGTAATATGTAATTACTTATTAAACCTCCAAGTACAGTAAACCTAAAGTGATACTAGGGATGCATTATTCAATACAATAAGATAATTCAGTGGCAGCTTGTGCTAAAAAAAATTTTGGGGGGGCACAAACCGAAAAATATGGGAAAAAAAAACCATCAAATGCAGCCACTGTGCCCCATCAAATGCAGCCACTGTGCCCCATCAAATGCAGCCATTGTGCCCCATCAAATGCAACCTCTGTGCCCATGAAATGCAGCCTCTGTGCCCATGAAATGCAGCCTCTGTGCCCATCATATGCAGCCACTGTGCCCCCCCCCGCCCACTTGCTGTCTGACCGGCACTTTATCCCATCTTGGTGGCGGGTCAGGCAGCAGGTAACGGCGCCAAACTGTGGGACGGGTAGCGTGAGTCAAGTGATGGCTCTTGTGCCCTCCGTGCATCTCTTCTGCTAGCTGGCCAATGGGATCGCCTGTGCCTTCAGCCAATCAGGTGGTTGGTATTAGGCCTGCGCCTCCTGATGGCGAGGTGGTTCAGTGTTAGAAAATCAAATATTAATTTGCCTAGGTGGACTGTGAGCGCAATGCTCTGCACTCCAAGTCCACATTTTTTTGAACCTTATTAGCGACTATGGCTCTAATCGGGTGCTTCAAAAAACTGCCCCGGCCGCTGGAATTCAGGCGTCCGAAAAGGGACCGGACGCCAGAATAGGGGTTGGCAGCGGCGGCCATTGATAGATTCGTGAAATGCATGAATCTATTTATTGGTCATATAGGGGACGGCGTGAAAGAGGGGGCAGCACCTGTGCGCCCTTAATGGACGGGTCGCCCCTGGTAATTGTCTATTAAAATTCTAGTGCAGTAAATCCAAAGAGATACTAGGTATGCCTTATCCCACGCCAAAGGCACCTCAATTTGTTGTTAGGCTTTCTTCAGATATCGTTAAGGCATAGGTGTGCACCCCAAATCTCAAACACAAATCAACACCACCTGCTGTCACAGAAAGGAGACTCTGGTGGTGGGAGACAGTTGATTGGGAGCATATTACGTTACGCCCTAAACATGGGTGTAACGTGTTCCTACTGTTGAACCTAGCCTTTAATATACTGGGGGCATTTACACTGGCCCCTAGCACCCCCAACCACCCACCTGGTGCTGTCCCTGGATAATGCTAATGCACATGGGATGATTAGGGTGTGCCCAGGCACGCCTATGGGTAAAGGCAGTGAGTGAAGGCGGGTGGTAAAGATTTTAGCATATTCTGTCTACAAGCTGGACAGTTTTTCAAGAAGGTTAAATTGTCTTTGGTAGATGTTGAAAATCATAGCTGCTTACAGAAAAAATAAAAAGGTAATAATAAAATTAATATTGGATGTGTTTAAACATATCTAGAATTTCCTTTTATCAGCGGATCACTGTTAGATTTGGCTTTATAGCTAGCAAATCCAAACTCCTGATGTCAGATTTGGGATATTACCTGTGTGCAATGATCCTTGGCATGTATTGCTTTTCATAATATAGCAGCAAAAAAGCGAATGTTATTAGACTATTTCCAGTGCTGGATGAATGTTTTTCATTGATTTCAAATAGAAAATACCATATTTGGCCACTAGAAAGTATCATTGCTATTTCCAATTATACTTATCGCCTTCTAATGGCCAAATGAAGTATTTTTCATTTTTAAGTCAACGAAAAACATTAATAAAGCACAGAAAATGCCTTATAACATTCTTTAAATTTTTTTTTGCCCATTTGTACAAAATGTATGTAATGTAAATGCACTTTCTTTGGACAATCTGCTATGCAAACTTTTTATAAATACACCCAAAAGTGTAAGTGAATGTATTTGATCCACTAAGTGATCATAAATAGCATGTCATTTTCAATAATGGCCAGGGTACATAGATGATTTATGATACCCTATGGGTAATAAATACCGTGCTTTTCCTTTTTCTTTTAGTTAGTTTAGTTTGCAGATTTTGCTGATTGGGTTACCACCCTTTACATAGACAATCATTCACAGATTTCCATGTTTCCAAGCACGACACATTTTACTTAACCACTTCAGATCCGCGCTATTGCCAAATGACGGCATTAGCGCGGACCTACATTTCCGGGACTACGTCTATTGACGTCGTCCCGGTTACGAGCGGCCTGCGCGCCCCCTGAGGGGCGCGCGCGGCGCGCTCTGTGATCGGCGAGTCCGTGAGACTCGCCTGATCACCGATCCGTGTAAGGGGTCGATCCCGACCCCTTATCACGTGATCAGCTGTCAGCCAATGACAGCTGATCATGTGATAAAACGGAGCCGGTAATCGGCTAGTATTCCTCCTCGCGCTGATAGCGCGAGGAGAAAAAAAAAAAGCCGATCGCCGGCGGCCGTGTTCGGGACATCAGTCCCGATCACGGCCAGCAATTCAAGCGGACACCTGCCCCCTGCCAGTGCCCACCTGCCACCCGCAGTGCCATCCTGAAATAAAGTAAGTGCCCCCCTGTCAGTGCCACCCAGCAGTGCCCACAGTGCCACCCAGCAGTGCCCACAGTGCCACCCAGCAGTGCCCACAGTGCCACCCAGCAGTGCCACCCACAGTGCCACCCAAAATCTGCCTCAAAGGTGCTGCACCCCAGTGCCGCCCATCAGTGCCCAGCAGTGCCGCCCATCAGTGCCCAGCAGTGCCGCCCATCAGTGCCCAGCAGTGCCACCTATCAGAGCCACCTATCAGTGCCCATCTATCTGTGGTACCTATCAGTGCCCATCCGTGCCACCCATCCGTGCCACTTATCCGTGCCACCCATCCGTGCCATCTTATCTGTGCCCATCTTTGCCCATCAGTGCCGCCTTATCGGTGCCGCCTTATCTGTGCCTATTAGTGCCGCCTTAACTATGCCTATCAGTGCCCACCAGTGCAGCCTATCAGTGCCCACCAATGCAGCCCATCAGTGCCCACCAATGCAGCCCATCAGTGCCCACCAATGCAGCCTATCAGTGCCGCCTAATCAGCGCACTTCAATGAAGGAGAAAAATGACCCGTTTGCAAAATTTTATAACAAACTATTAAAACATGATTTTTTTTTTTTTTTGCATCTTTTTTTGTTTGTTTAGCAAAAAATAAAACTCCGAGCTGTAACTAAATACCACCAAAAGAAAGCTCTATTTGTGGGAAAAAAATGATAAAAATTTCATTTGGGTACAGTGTTGTATGACCGCGTAATTGTCACTCAAAGTGCATCAGCGCTGAAAGCTGAAAATTGGTCTGGGACTGAGGGGGGTTTAAGTGCCCAGTAAGCAAGTGGTTAAAGGGTAAGTTCACCTTTTCATTAACCGCTTTTTTACCCCTTCCTGACCAGAGCCCTTTTTGTGATTCGGCACTGCGTCGCTTTAACTGACAATTGCGTGGTCGTGCGACGTTGCACCCAAACAAAATTGACGTCCTTTTTTTTCCCCACAAATAGAGCTTTCTTTTTGTGGTATTTGATCACCTTTTACTTTTTGTGCTACAAATAAAAATAGAGCGACAATTTTGAAAAAAAAAAACAATATTTTTTACTTTTTGCTATAATAAATATCCCCCAAAAATGTATTTAAAAAAAACTAATTTCTTTCTCAGTTTAGGCCGATATGTATTCTTCTACATATTTTTTGTAAAAAAAAAAAAATCACAATAAGCTTATATTGATTAGTTTGCTCAAAAGTTATAGTGTCTACATAATAGGGGATAGATTTATGGCATTTTTATTATTCATTTTTTTATTAGTAATGGCGGGGATCTGCGATTTTTATTGTGACTGTGACATGGAGGACACTTTTGACACTATTTTGGGACCATTGTCATTTAGAAAAATGCACTGATTACTGTATAAATGACACTGGCAGGGAAGGGGCTAATCTAGGGTGCCATCACGGGGGTTAAGTGTGTCCTAGGGAGTGATTCTAACTATGGGGGGGGTGGGCTTCCACTGACATGACAGAGATCACTGCTCTTGCTCACAGGGAGCAGTAAATCCCTGTCATGTCACTAGGCAGAACGGGGAAATGCCTTGACCCATGGGCACGGTCACAGAGCACGTGGGCACAGGCACGTGGGCAATGTTTTTGTTTATAGCGCAAAATATAAAAACCACAGAAGTGATCAAATACCACCAACAGCTCTATTTGTGGGAAAAAATGGACATCAATTTTGTTTGGGTGCAACGTCGCACGATCTCGCAATTGTCAGTTAAATCAACGCAGTGCCAAATCGCAAAAAAATGCTCTGGTCATTAAGCAGCCAAATCTTTCAGGGCTGAAGTGATTGTAAAGGATCTTTTTTTTCGTTTTGTTTTTTAAATAACAAACATGTTATACTTACCTCCACTGTGCAGCTCGTTTTGCACAGAGTGGCCCCGAACATCCTCTTCTGGGGTCCCTCTGAGGCTCTCTTGGCTCCTCCCCCACAGCAAATAACCCCCTAGAAGCGCTCTCCCGAGGGGGTTACCCTGCGGATGAGCTCCTGAGCGTTCGGCATCCATAGCCACCGAACGTATGACTCGTCCCCGACGCACGCGTCATTGGATTTGATTGACAGTAGCGGGAGCTAATGGCTACGCTGCTATCAATCTATCCAATCAAGAGCTGAGAACCCTGGGCAGAGAGTCAGCGTCAAGTTCTAGGGCTCAGGTAAGTAAAATGGGGGGGGGGGTGCTGAGGGGCTGGTCAAGTTCAGTAAGTAAAACAGGGGGGGCTGGGGGGCCGGTCAAGTTCCAGGGCTCAGGTAAGTAAAAAGGGGGGGCTGGGGGGCCTGTCAAGTTCCAGGGCTCAGGTAAGTAAAACAGGGGGGGCTGGGGGGCCTGTCAAGTTCCAGGGCTCAGGTAAGTAAACCGGGGGGGGCTGAAGGGCCTGTCAAGTTCCAGGGCTCAGGTAAGTAAAACGGGGGGGGGCTGGGTGCCGGTCAAGTTCCAGGGCTCAGTTAAGTAAAACGGGGGGGGGGGGGCTGGGTGCCGGTCAAGTTCCAGGGCTCAGGTAAGTAAAACGGGGGGCTGGTGTTTTTTTTTTCACCCCTAATGCATAGGATACATTAAGGCGAAAAAACACAAACGTTTATAACCCCTTTAAGAAGAATCTCGCTGCACTCTGGTGATCTTTGATCCTCTCCCTTGTTTCTCCGGAAGATCTCCACCTCTCCAGGGTTGCCTATCCCTGCTTTTAAATGTTACAAGATAACCGAGTATGTATCTTTCAACCTTCGAGCTCCAGTGAGTCCTGGACGGTTCCCGGGAAACAATAGCCCCATACAATTTGAAGGTATTATTTTTCACTGGGAGCGGCCCAGCCCCATCCATCCCGGGCCTCGTACACTGGGCTCTTTTAGAGCTTTTCTTTAATTTACTGACATGTGATCTGCGGGGGGGGGGGGGTGTATCTCTGATCGGCCATGAGAACAGAACAAGTAACAAAGTTCCCAGTTCCACCTGTTTTCGTTTTTTACGGGGAGAGCGATTTCCCTGTTGCCGTGGTAACACAAAGTGCAGGTCACCTGTTCAACGTTCGACTATAAAACCCTTATCTCACCTGGGAAAGAGCAGCCGGGACATAGCCTCAGATTCTCCCAGGGTAAGTCATTCTTTTACTTTGCTTCCCCTTTTTTGGGTAATGTAGCTTATATTTAGGGTATAATGGGGCAACTCCACCCAAAACTATTTTTAAAAAAAATAAAACTTTCTGGGTGCTCACATGCTGACTTCTTATATTTCCAGTAGAGGTCCTGATCACATCTCCCTGCTCCACCAAGGTGTGGAGGCACCGACCTGGATGGACCGGTGGAGTCTGAGTGGTCAGAGGGATATACAATTGGCCGGTGCCCACACATACTGAAATGCCACGTTTTTGGGTGAAGTTGACTTGACAAATGCCATATCCTAGGGCAGGGGAATAACCGGATCTGTAAATAGTTATTTAGGATTTGCCTTCATCGTCTGTGCTTCTACAGGTTGACTCATAGCTCCCAACCGTCCCTGATTTCGAGGGACTGTCCCTGATTTCAAGGGAATGTCCCTGATTTGGAGCAATGTCCCTTCTGTGCTTCTACAGGTTGACTCATAGCTCCCAACTGTCCCTGATTTCAAGGGACTGTCCCTGATTTGGAGCAATGTCCCTCTGTCCCTCGTTCCCCCTCATTTGTCCCTCATTTTGGTCTGAGTTGTATATAAAATACACTTTTCATCTTTCAAAAAGTGTTCCCAGTGCTAAACCTTTCACCCAATGTCTAAATTGCTGCATTTGTAAATTTGAAAAGCCAATATAAAGGAATAATAGTGGTAAAAAAAAAAGCTCTTGTGGATTTAATTAACCTTTTCTTTTGATTAATTCTCCTTTAAGAGGCTGTGGCGGGGGGCGTGTCCTATGCCTACATACGTTTGCTGGTAGTTGTCCCTCATTCCCACCCAGGGCCGGGACAATGGGTGGGCAGGAGGGGCCGCTGCCCCTGGCACAATGGTTTATTGCAAGGGTAGGGGGCATCCTGACCCTAACCCTAAGGGAAAAGGGGGTGCAGTTTGGCATCTTTTGCCCTGGGCGCTGGGTGACCTTGTCCCGGCACTGCCTCAAAATGTTGTGAGGTATGGGTTTACTGAACCCTTATATCAACGTCCACGGGGTCAAAACAAGTTTGTGAGCGTTTTATTGATTCTCATCACTCAGCTTTCAAGTAAATAATTACATTTACAGGGTTCCAAAAGTGCTGCCCCACCTCTGCAGGCGCCTGCCATGGTTCCTGGGCTCTCCCATTCCTCTGGGAGGCAAAGGCCATGGTAGACTAGAATAAAGTTTACAGCAGGAGGAGATCAGGGACCATCCACCCCCCCCCCCCCCCCCAAACCCTTCTGTGACTAATGAACTTGGAAGTGATGTGTATTGCATTACTTCCGTGTTCAGAGTGGTCATTCCTCAGCTACTGTAGCCAGGGAAGCAGCTAATCAAGCAGTATCTGTGCCTAATTAGCTGCAGAGGGAGACATTGGGGGACTCCTGATGTCTCCATAAGGAGGACTCAAAACCTGTCCAATGTGATCACACAGGGGACTTGTGATGGCAATAATAATGAACCTGGAAGTGATGTGTACTGCATTACTTCTGGGTTCAGAGCTGTCATTCCTTGGCTACTGTTAGAGGCATACCAAGGGTCTCCAACGCCCTTGGCGAGAATCTGTATCGGCGCCCATCCCCCCCCCCCCCCCCCCCGACTTTGGTCCCAATGCGATTCAAATTCATACAATCTGTATGGCTGAATTTGCATCGCACAGACATCGCATGTGATTTGCACTGCAGTGTGGTGCAAATCACATACGATTCGGACATCGCATATATGTGAACCAGCCTAAATATACATTAGTTTATGCATCATTACATGTGGTGTTTACATTTGATGTTAATTCTGCCAGACTCTCCCTGTCACAAAGGTGTAAATTCAAATACAGTTGTCAGTGCAGTTGTGACCTACCTACCTACCTAACTTCACTGCAGTGTATAGTGTAGTGGTCCCTTCCCTTCCTACAACAGTACTGACCTACCCAATTCCTAAACTGACCTACCTGATTCCTACATTGTAGTGGGCAGTGGTCAGTGGGGTGTGCAGTGGGCAGTGTGCACACTGATCACTACACTGCCCACTGACCACTACACACCCCACACCCCAATGACCACTACACACCCCCACTGATCACTACACTCCACACCCCACTGACCACTACACTGACCACTACACTACTCACTGACCACTACTCACTGACCCCTACACACTGACCACTACACTGAACAATGACCACTACACTGAACAATGACCACTACACTACACATTGACTGCTGACCACTACACTGAACAATGACCATATGTATGACGTGTCCTATGACGTCATGTCTCTGCAGTCACACACAAACGCACACATGTGTTGTAGGACATCTCCTTTTCCTCCCTCCATACCGCACACACAGCCCGGCTCTCCTTCTCCCCTTCAGCAGCACGGTCCAGCGGGTGTCTGCAGCAGGCTGACCTGCAGGAGGTCAGGCCCCCTGAAGTACTAGTAGTACCAGTACCACCGCACCGAGACACCCTCCGCTCCGCCATCTCCCCCCTGCTCTTCTTCTTCTCTCCCTGGAGGGCACACTGCACAGTCCAAGGGCCAGGGGATGAGCAGGCCCGTGCCTGGGAGAACAACGAGAGCTGGGGCAAATCGGGTTGCAGCGGGAGACGAGGCCCCGCCCAGCCAGTGCTGCAAAACAACTAGACGTGGCTGCCTTAAAGCGGCGAATGGGAGGTGTGGTGGGCCCAGGGGGAGTAGAACTACACATGCTGGAAGTGGGGGAAAGGGTGGTGGAGGGTATAGGACCTTGCCAATTTGCGCCCCCCCCCCCCCCTCGGCCTGCGCCCCTGGCAGGCGCCAGTTTCGCCAGCCTCTTGGTACGCCCCTAGCTACTGTAGCCAGGGAAGCAGCTGATCAAGCATTATCTGTGCTTGATTAGCTGCAGAGGAGACATTGTGGGTCTATTAGACTCCTGATGTCTCCATAAAAGAGGACCTGGCAGCTTCTGATCACTTAGGGGGACTTGTGATGGCAATATAGTTAAATGAAGAAAAAAAATTATAATAAAATGGTAAAAATTAAAAAGCACCCCTGCACTCATTCCGATGCAAATGATGCATGTAGAGCGTGTACATGTATGTAAACATAATTTGGTGTGTACATGTGCCAAGATAACAAGAATAACTTGCCACACATTTATGGCAGTGTTGAATTGTAAGTCTGTTAACTTGCTGCACATTTTCACTGGCAAGTTGTGCACTTGTAGAGCACTTGAAACACAAGTTCTAGTTGACCTCTTTCAAATTTGAGGCAAACTAGCATGGCAAGACTCTAGCAAGAGCAAAGTTGCAGTAGTGAGTCTACAGCAAGAACTATGCAAGTCTACAGCATGAAAATTCAGCCACAGTGCCCCCTGTGGTGGGATGACTATTGCACAACATAACTGAACCAGAACTTGCAGCAGACTTGCAGAATGTTTGATGATCTGGAGCAGGGACGTGGAGTCATGGTCGTCACACCTCGCCTGCCATGAGCATAAAAAATAAAATAAAGCTTCGAGGGTCGTAGCTCGGTGACCTGAGGTCACGGAGACCCCAACTTTTGAGGGTAAGTAGCCTAAGTCCTACCCCTCCACTGGGGTTCCTATGACCTATGGTTCCGGACATACGGGGCTCCTTGCGCAGCCTGGCAGAAGCTACATACAGAGTGGCCAGTTTAAATATAAGCTGGCCAGTTTAAATATAAGCTGGCAAGACTGAGAGGATGAGATCAGTGCCTCTCCTCACTTCTTGTCAGAGGCACTGAGCTCAATGGACAGCTTGGAGCCTTGGACCAATGGTAAGGCACCATTAGAACAAGCTGTCCAATAAAAATTCTGCAGTGGAGGCTCTCTTCTCACTGCAGTGTAATAGAAGGGGGCGTGTCTAAAAGACAAATGCAACAAGGGAAAAATCATGTGTTTATGGGTATAAGATTTACCCACAATCCCATGTTTTTCTCACACAATTAAGAGGGAGGGTCTGCTGCTGTTGAAAAGGTATTGTTATAATCAAGATAAATCATATATTATTGTGCTATATGTTATAACATAATTTATTATTTATCTATTTACTATGAAATTGAAATTTCAAACTTCAGTCATTTGTCTGTTAAGCCACCTGTTTGAGCACAGTTTTTGAAAATATAGCAAATTACATTAAAAACAATATATAATAATTATTTGTATATTATTTATGGTAATTAACCCCTTGCCGCCCAGGCCAATTCCGACACTTCTCTCCTACATGTAATAATCCATCATTTTTTGGATAGAAAATGACTCATATATATGTGTATGTATGTATGTGTATATATATGTATGTGTATGTATATGTATATGTATATGTGTGTGTATATATATATATATATATATATATATATATTATATATATATATATATATATATATATATATATATATATATATATATATATATATGTGTATGTGTGTATATATATATGTGTATGTGTGTATATATATATTTATATGTATGTGTGTATATATATATTTATATGTATGTGTGTATATATTATTTATATGTATGTGTGTATATATATATATATATGTATGTGTGTATATATATATATATATGTATGTGTGTATATATATATATATATATGTATGTGTGTATATATATATATATATATATATATGTGTATGTGTGTATATATATATTTATATGTATGTATGTATATATATATTTATATGTATGTATGTATATATATGTATGTGTGTATATATATATTTATATGTATGTATGTATGTATATATATGTATGTGTGTGTGTATATATATATATATATATATATATATATATATATATTTATATGTGTGTGTGTGTGTATATATATATATATATATGTTTTAGCAGGCACCCTAGGGAATAAAATTGAATAAATTCAACTTTTTATGTTACACAATATTTGAGCAGCAATTTTTCAAATGAGTTTCATGAATATATATAAAAAAAAACACTAAAGGTAACCTGATTTATTTATTTATTTTTATATTTTTTTTGTATAATGTGAAAGATGATGTTATGGATACCGAACATGTCACGCTTTAAAATTGCGCACACTTATGGAATGGTGCCAAACTTCAATACTTAAAAATCTCCATAGGCGACGCTTTACATTTTTTAAAGGTTACATGTTTAGAGTTACAGAGGAGGTCTAGTGCTAGAATTATTGCTCTCGCTCTACCGTTCGCGGCGTACTAGCCAGTGCCTCACCAGTCACTCACCTCACCGCACAAGAGAATTGCTTGCTCTCTGGGTGGGTCTCGTAGCAAACGTTGGAGTGAGAGCAGTAATTCCAGAGCTATAATTCAAGTTTAACTCTGGTGAGCTCAAACAATATATAAAATGTGAAAGTGTATTTAAATCTGCTAGTACATCTAACACTCCGCCCCCCCCCCCCCCCCCCCGACTAACAATGCTGCTGTCCATATGTGCCCACCTGCGCTCCTTTTGGAAGGACTCTAATACAGGAAGGGTGTTACTGGTTAGATCACCAGATTAAAACACAGTAAAAAAAAAGTCTAATAACAATAAAAAAAGAAAGCGAATGCAGCCACCATATCTAATAATTGGTAATCTGCAATATATTACATGTTGTGGTTTTGGGTTTGATAACACTTTAACTTTTCTAAAAGTCTTTGGCTGGTCACATAATGCCCTGGGGGGCCTTTTCTCCAGGGCTAACCCGCTCTGAACAATCCAGGGAGCAGTTCTAACATCACACAATGGATGCAGAGACCGTGGTGACAGTGGGGGAGGGCCCCCCTGGTGCTCTGCACTTCATTCTTCTGAGTTAATAGCTGCCGGGTGTAATTCAACCTGGAAGAATGAGGACATGCAAGAAAAATCTCTGCAGGGGACAGCTTCTTTTTTTATTTTTTATTTTTTTTTATATATGCATTAAAATACCTACCTAGACTCAGTCTGCCAAAACAGTATAGTCCCCTGCTGACTTCACACCATTCACATGTAGCTTAATATTTCAGTAAGACACAGATGTTGAATTCAACATGAGATGGTCAATTCCTATTGCCCAATGACTGGAGGTGCATGCGTCGGGCAAGAAGTTTTTTTATTTTTTTTAATTAACATTTATCCCTGCTGCGGCACATCAGCAGGATTTAGAGCTGATGGTCGGCTCTTTAGTAAAAGCAATCCAAGTGGTTAACCAGCCGCTTGATTGCTTTTACAAGCAACAGGAGGGGACTTAGCCCTCTATAGGCTGTCCACCCAATCAACCAGCCTCATTATAGAGGCGGACAAAGAACTGCTCTGTTCGCCTCTGTGTTATAGGAAACGGGAAGCAATGAGCTTCTGGTTTCCCCGGCGGCATTTTTAAAAAATGGAAAGATCAGTGTGGTCAAACAGGCAGAGGAGGGATCCGGAGTCATGTAAACCTCAGATCTCTCCATAATGTGTACCTGTCACATTCATTGTGACAGCAATAAAAAAAAAAAAATTATAAAAAAATTAAAGCAACAGTTTAAAAAAAAAAAAGTTAAAACACCCCCCCATGCTCACGCGCAAAGGCGAACGCACGCGTTGGTCTCGCATGCATGCAAACAGCGATCGTTCCAAACATGTGAGGTATCGCCGCAAATGTCAGCCCATTACAGTGACTCTAGCGCCAGACCTCCTGTGTAAATCAAAACATTTGCGTTTGAAAAACCACTGACCAAATAATGTGTGACATAAAATATTGCAACTAATTTATTCTCTAGGGGCCTCTGCATAAAAAAAAAGATATACATATATTTATATATATACATATATTTTATTTATATATATATATATGTTTGGGGATTCTAAGAAATTTTCTACCCTATAAATAAAAAAACATTAAGTTGCCATAAAGCCCCAGACATTTCTAAAGCCCCATACACACATCAGTTTTTCTCCTGAGTCCTGAGGAGTTTTTCCTTCAGATTTACCAAAACCATGTAATATGAGGTCAAACCTTAGGATTTTCAATGTGTATGTAATCAGGCAGGCCCTTCTACTACATGGTTTTGGTAAATCTAAAGGAAAAACTTAGCAGAAAAACTGATAGTGTTTATGGGGCTTAAAAACACCCCTGCCTAATAAAAAAAAAAAAAACATCAACCCTTCATATTTTCCATCCTGGGAATTTATTTATTTTATCAGGACAAGCAAATTGTCATGAGGGACAAGTAGTAGTAAAAATCCACACCCCTGCCAGCTCAGTTTTTAACTTTAATCAAAGTTCTGCTTAAAAAAATAAAAATAAAAGTCAGCAGCTACAAATACTGCTGCTGCTGACTTTTAATAATCGGACACTTACCTGTCCCAGGGTCCAGCGATGTTGGGGAACGAAGCCCCCCGCTCATCTCCCCCTCCTCTCTGCGACGCCGGCATAGTCACTGTGGGCGCCCCGGCTTCACAGCCGGGCACACACCGCGCATGCGTGAGCTGCTCGACAATCAGCGACTGGCCGGGCAATCATCTGGAACCTGGGACGTGATTGCCGAAAGGTAGGGGGGAAGAGGTGATCTCCCTTTCCGGTGCCGCGGTGCTCCGGGAGGAAGTGGAAGCTGAAACCCTCTAAAATCCACACACCCCCCCCCCCCCCCCGCCCCCCCTAAAAAAAAAAAAAAAAAAATGGCATGCCAAATGTGGCATTTTAGGGGGTCACCTTCCCTTAAAGCGGAAGTTCCATTTTTGGGTGCAGCGGCAGTTTGTCCTTGTCATCCCACAATGGGAAGTGCTGTTACTGGCAGGATGAAGGAAGAATGACGGACAGAGGGAAAGTCCCTCCAAACATAATTTGGCATTGCTGGAAGATTGATCTAAGGAGTGGAAACTACAGTTCACTTTTTCTAAATGTAAAACCATTCATTTAAGGAAAAACAAATCCTCTGAAATGGTAGAATATTGGGGGTACAGTGTTAGCCATAAGCACAGAGGAAAAAGATTTGGGGCAAACAGTGTGGCCTGGTAGGGGAGAACATACAGTGCATCCGGAAAGTATTCACAGAGCTTCACTTTTTCCACATTTTGTTATGTTACAGCCTTATTCCAAAATGTAATAAAATTAATTATTTTTCTCAAAATACTACAAGCAATACCTCATAAGGACAACCTCAAAAAAGTTTGTTTGAAATCTTTGCAAAATTATAAAAAAAAAAAAAAAAAAATGAAAACATCACATAAGTATTCACAGGCTTTGTCATGACACTCAAAATTGAGCTCAGGTGCCTCCTGTTTCCACTGATCATCCTTGAGATTTTTCTACAACTTGATTGGAGCCCACCTGTGGTAAATTCAGTTGATTGGACATGACTTGGAAAGGTACAGACCTGTCTATAGAAGGTCCCACAGATAACAGTGCATGTCAGAGCACAAACCAAGCCATGACGTCCAAGGAATTGTCTGTAGACCTCCGAGACAGGAGTGTATGGAGGCACCGATCTGGGGAAGGGTATAGAAATATTTTTGCAGCGTTGAAGGTTCCAATGAGCACAGTGGCCTCCATTATCCGTAAATAGAAGTTTGAAACCACCAGGACTCTTCCTAGGGCCGGTCGATTGGCCCAACTGAGCGATCGGGGCAGACGGGCCTTAGTCAGGGAGGTGACCAAGAACACGATGGTCACTCTGACAGAACTTCAGCATTTCTCTGTGGAGAGAGGAGAACCTTCCAGAAGAATAACCATCTCTACAGCACTCCACCAATCAGGCCTGTATGGTAGAGTGGCCAGACGGAAGCCACTCCTCAGTAAAAGGCACATAACCGGCAGCCTGAAGTTTGCCAAAAGGCACCTGAAGGACTCTTAGACAATAAGAAACAAAGTTCTCTGATCTGATGAAACAAACATTGAACTATGTGGCCTGAATGGCAAGTGTCATGTCTGGAGGAAACCAGGCACCGCTCACCACCTGGCCAATACCATCCCTACAGTGAAGCATGGTGGTGGCAGCATCATGCTGTGGGGATGTTTTTCAGCGGCAGGAACTGGGAGACTAGTCAGGATCGATGGAAAGATGAATGCAGCAATGTAGAGACATCCTACATTAAAAACTGCTCCAAAGCGCTTCAGACCCCAGACTGGGGCGAAGGTTCATCTTCCAACAGGACAACGACCCTAAGCACACAGCCAAGATAACAAAGGAGTGTCTACGGGACAACCCTGTGAATGTCCTTGAGTGGCCCAGCCAGACCCCAGACATGAACCCGATTGAAAATCTCTGGAGAGATCTGAAAATGGCTGTGCACCGACCCTCCCCATCCAACCTGATGGAGCTTGAGAGGTCCTGCAAAGAAGAATGGAAGAAACTGCCCAAAAATAGGTGTGCCAAGCTTGTAGCTTCATACTCAAAAAGACTTGAGGCTGTAATTGGTGCCAAAGGAGCTTCACCAAAGTATTGAGCAAAGGCTGTGAATACTTATGTACATCGAATTTTATTATTTTTTTTATAAAATTGCAAAGATTTCAAAACAAACTTCTTTCACGTTGTCATTATGGGGTATTTGTAGAATTTTGAGGAAAATTTATGAATTTAATCCATTTTGGAATAAGGCTGTAACATAACAAAATGTAGAAAAAGTGAAGCGCTGTGAATACTTTCCGGATGCACTGTAAATAGAATTCTAGGGTACATAACTAGAAGGGTCACCAGCAAGAGGAAGGATGTCCTGATTCCTCTATACAGATATTAGTTCAACCTCATTTAGAATACTGTGTCCAGCTCCGAGGACCTCACCTACAAAAAGATATTGAGAAGATAGAAGTCCAGGGATGGGCAACAAAAATAATGAAAGTTCTTAGAGATAAAGCCAGGAACTTTATATGTTCAGTCTGGAGGAAAGAAAGGAAAAGGGGGGGGCATGACTGCAACCTTTAACTACACAAAGGGTGTGAATAAGGTTCGGAAAAGGGCAATAAGGACAAGAACCCGAGGACATGGCCTCAAACTAACAGGAGAAAAGTTCAAAGCTAACTGTAAAAATATTTTTATTTATTTTTTACCAAAAGAATATTCTTGGAGAAGACTTCCAGCAGAGGTAGCAAAGTGGATTTAAACATGCTTGAGATAAACCTACTGTAGATCTATACTTTGAGACTTTGTTTCTAAATAAGGTACAGTTGGACATGACTTTGCTGCTGGACTTTGCCCTGTCTAGATAGAGAGTGGTGGCACAAAGGATGCATTGTGTTATCAGCCTATGCTGTATATTGATTGCAGATAGAAGTAAAACTAAAGTCAAAACTTTTTTTTAACTTTGGAAAGAGTAGAGAGGGATTAGAACCTCTGTCAGGTTTATTGTTGCCTGTGCCTCCGTTAGCCCTTGTACACACGGTCGGACATTCCGACGTAAAATGTCCGATCGGACCGTGTTGTCGGATAATCCGACCGTGTGTGGGCTCCATCGGACTGTTTCCATCCGAATATCTGACCAACAAAGTTTTAGAGCTGGGCTATAAAATTTTCCGACAACATGATCCGATCGGACCTTGTCCGATCATTTGTAGAGAATTCCGATCGGACAAAGTGCCACGCATGCTCAGATCAAATTCCTAGACCAAAGCTATTGGCTACTAGCCTGAACATAGTCCCGTTTTAATGTACAAACGTCATCACATTACGAATGATCGGATTTTTCATCAAAATTTGTCCGACCGTGTGTATGCAACAGCAGTTTCTGACAAAATCCGACGGATTTTGTTGTCGGAATTCCGACCGTGTGTACAAGGGCTTAGGGAGATTCACTTTCTCTATTTGTCCCCCTTTTTGGTATCCAAAATGAAGAAATAAAAAGTTTTGCCTTTTAGTTCTACTTTAAAGGGGTTGTAAAGGGTTTTTTTTGTGTGTGTTTTTAAATAAAAAAAACATGTCATACTTACCTCCTCTGCTCAGGGATTTTGCAGAGTAGCCCCGATCCTCCTCCTTCTGGGGTCCCTCCAGCACTCCTAGCTCCTCCTCTTCTCGAGTGCCCCCAACCCCCCCCCCCCCCCGGAGAAGTGCTTTCCATGGGGGCACGCTCGAGTGCTGCTGCGTCCATTGACACAGACAGCAGGACTCAGTCCCGCACCCTGGCTCCCGTGTCATTGGATTTGAATGACAACAGTGGGAGCCAATTACAATTACAATATGTAGAATACGTATCGGCCTAAACTGAGGAAAAAAAAAAATTTTATATATATATTTTTGGGGATATTTATTATAGCAAATCGTAAAAAATGTGTTTTTTTTTTCAAAATTGTCGCTCTTTTTTTTGTTTATAGCGCAAAAAATAAAAATCGCAGAGGTGATCAAATACCACCAAAAGAAAGCTCTATTTATGGCAAAAAAAGGACGTACATTTTGTTTGGGAGCCACGTCGCATGACCGCGCAATTGTCAGTTAAAGTGACGCAGTGCCGAATCGCAAAATGTGCTCTGGTCAGGAAGGGGGTAAAATCTTCCGGGGGTGAAGCGGTAAAAAAACGAGTGAAAATTTCGAACGACATTCTTTCATTCAGCGAATGTACAAAAACTTTTCGTCTGAATATTCTCCTCTGAAAATCGATCCGTGTGACCAGCATAAGGCTCTGTACACACCTATGCAGTTCGCTATTGATCTGTTCCTGCAGTGCTTTTTGCTGTGCGTTTTGATGTTTGCGCACGTGATTTTGCTGCGATTTGCGTTTTTGCATTTTTTTTTTTGCCCAATTTGCTGTTGGGCAGATTAAAAAACACAAATTGCTGCTGCAAACGCATTACATGCTTCTCTGCAGCTTCTCCATTGAAGTATATTGAACCCAAAAAAAGCACCATTTTGTATTTAAAAAAAAAGTCCCTGACCCTTTCCAAATACGTAGCGGATGAAAAAAAAAAAAGCATAGATGTGAACGCGTCCCATAGGAAACCATGTAAATGGACTGTAGTGTGTGTCTGCAAAAAACAGAGATGTGACCCAGGTCTAAGCCCCTTGTACATACGTTCGGACATTCCGACGGAAAATGTCAGATCGGACCGTGTTACATAGTTACATAGTTAGTAAGGTTGAATAAAGACACCAGTTCAACCTGAGTTAGTGTCTGCAATTGTCCCTATCCCTGTACATTGCACACTCACATCGGTCCCTACCCACAAGGAGCCCACAATCCAAGGTCCCCATTAATATACTAGGGCCAATTTTGGACAGAAGCCAATTAACCTACTTGCATGTCTTTGGAGTGTGGGAGGAAACCGGAGTACCCGGAGGAAACCCACACAGGCACAGGGAGAACATGCAAACTCCAGGCAGGTAGTGTTGTGTTGTGTGGATTTGAACCAGCAACCCTTTTTACTGCTAGGCAAGAGTGCTACCCACTACACCACTGTGCCGCCCTTGTTGTCGGATAATCCGGCTGTGTGTGGGCTCCATCTGACTTTTTCCGTCGGAATGTCCGACCAACAAAGTTTGAGAGCTGGATATAAAATTTTCCGACAACATGATCTGATCGTTTGTAGAGAATTCCGATCGGACAAAGTGCCACGCATGCTCAGATCAAATTACGAGACCAAAGCTATTGGCTACTAGCCTGAAAGCAGTCCCGTCGTAACGAACGAACGTCATTGCGTTCCGAACTATCTGATTTTCCGACAACTTTGTCCGACCGTGTGTATGCAACACCAGTTTCGGACAAAATCTTTCATCAATTTTGTGATCGGAATTTCTGACTGTGTGAACAAGGGCTAAGATGTTTAGTAACATAATGTGGTTAAAAAAAAAAGACTAAAATTACCCCTTTATAGTACAAAAAAAGCAAAAATCGCTACTGCTCTAGATTTACCCCTGATGAAGGAGACCAGTACTTCTCCGAAACGCGTAGGGTTTCTGAGCACCCTGGCCCACCATATGTTACATGGGTGACCTGTCCATCTACTATTGTCATTCCATTACGGATACTATTGCATGTATTTTAATTATTTTGTGATTTCTACTTTTCCATTTTCTTGATTGTTACCCTGTTTCCCCTAAAATAAGACCTAGTGTGATTGTCGGTGATGGCTGCAATAAAAGCCCTACCCCCCAAATAAGCCCTAGTTAAAGTCCTTGTAGGTCTTCTTTTCAGGGTAGGGCTTATTTTTTAGGAAACAGGGTAGGGCTTATTTGGGTGGTAGGGCTTATATTGCAGCCAACACCGACAATCAGGCTAGGTCTTATTTTAGGGGAAACAGGGTATATTTGTATACGTATTTTGATAATAAATGCTGTTTTATCTCACTTTGATTATTGTACGTGTCTTTAAAGTCCAAACAATAGGGGGTCCCTTTCCTCTTTCTAAATCGCTACTGTTCGCCCTTGTACACACGGTCGGACATTCCGACAGAAAATGTCCGATCGGACCGTGTTGTCGGATAATCCGACTGTGTGTGGGCTCCATCGGACTGTTTCCGCCGGAATATCCGACGGACAAAGTTTTAGAGCTGGGCTATAAAACTTTCTGACAACATGATCCGATCGGACTTTGTCCGATTGTGTGTAGAGAATTCCGATCGGACAAAGTGCCACGCATGCTCAGATCAAATTCCTACACCAAAGCTATTGGCTACTAGCCTGAACGTAGTCCCGTCCTAACGAAATAATGTCGCCACGTTGCGTACGATCGGATTTTCCGACAACTCTGTCCGACCGTGTGTATGCAACACCAGTTTCGGACAAAATCCGACGGATTTTGTTGTCGGAATGTCCGACCGTGTGTACAAGGGCTATGGGGTTCTTTTTTACTGTAGAACTGTGAAAGTAATATTTACAGTAGCGATTATTTGCTCTTTTTGTACTATAAAGGGCTAATTTTAGTTTTTTTTTTAACCCCAATATGTTACTGGCCGAGTAATCGATTCATTTCATATTCAATTAGTCGTCGATTAATCGATTCGTTGTTTCAGCCCTAAAACTTTTTAAGATCCATATTGTCTGTTGCGTTGTTTTTCACAAGAAAAAAGGGAGTGCCGGAATGTGAGGCTCAGCACGGTGAAGGTCATTTATGACAATGAGCTGAATAAGTAGAAAGCAACGGAGCTCACCAAATAGCACAGGTACCACGCCTGGTGAAAGGGGCGTGGCCCTGAAACTCGTAAGTGGAGGTCCTCCCGGGATCTAATCTCTGTCGTCTTCTTCTGTCGCTGTGCCTTGCATGGTCCACTCCACAAATCTCCGCCTTTTACTCTCCTCTTTCTGCCGACTACCGAGTCAGAGGGAGTCCAGCAACTGCAGACGCTACCTGACTTCCTTAGAAGAGGATCCTCCTGATTGTATCCTGATAGTCTTCATTTGGTAAGAATAATTGAAAAAAAAAAGGAAAAAGTATTCACACCCCTTGAATTTTTCCACATTTTGTCATGTTACAACCAAAAATGTAAATGTATTTTATTGGGATTTTATGTGATAGACCAACACAAAGTGACACATAATTGTGAAGTGGAAGGAAAATGATAAATGGTTTTCAACATTTTTTACAAATAAATATGTGAAAAGTGTGGGGGGTACATTTGTATGGCGCCCCCCGGAGTCAATACTTTGTAGAATGAGCAGGGCCCTCTGATTCCTCTTGTGCCAAAATGTAATTGTAATGTCTGTCTAATGTATTTTGTTAAGCGCTGTGCAAACTGTTGGCACTATATAAAACCTGTATAATAATAATAGAACCGCCTTTCGCTGCAATTACAGCTGCAAGTTTTTTTTGGGGATGTCTCTACCAGCTTTGCACATCTAGAGAGGGACATTTTTGCCCATTCTATCTCAAGCTCTGTCAGACTGGATGGAGAGCGTCTGTGAACAGCAATTTTCAAGTCTTGCCACAGATTCTCAATTGGATTTAGGTCTGGACTGTGACTGGGCCATTCTAACACATGAATATGATTTGATCTAAACCATTCCATTGTAGCTCTGGCTGTATGTTTGGGGTTGTTGTCCTGCTGGAAGGTGAACCTCCGCCCCCAGTCTCAAGTCTTTTGCAGACTCTTATGCCGTGTACATACAGCCAGACTTTTCAACAGCGAAGGTCCAACGGAACGAATCTGTCGGACAATTCGATCTTGTGTGGGCTCCATCGGACCTTTGTTGTCCAAAAATCTGACGGACTTTAGAAATAGAACATGTTTCAAATTTTTTCGCCGGAACTTTGCCGGACCCAGTTCCTATTGAGAAAGCCGCTCGTCTGTATGCTGGTCCAACAGACAAAAAACGACGCTAGGGCAGCTGTTGGCTACTGGCTATGAACTTCCTTATTCTAGTCCAGTCGTACCTCATCACGTTCGAATCCGTCGGACTTTGGTGTGATTGTGTGTGGCCAAGTCTGTCCATTCGGAAAGTCCATCGGAACTCCGCCAAAGTCAGTCGAAAAGTCCGGTCGTGTGTATGCGGCATAACAGGTTTTCTTCTAAGATTGCCCTGTATTTGGCTCCATCCAGCTTCCCTGTCCCTGCTGAAGAAAAGCATTTCCACATGAAGTTGCCACCACCATGTTTCACGGTGAGGATGGCGTGTTCAGGGTGATGTGCAGTGTTAGTTTTCTGCCTAGCATTTTGCTTTTAGGCTAAAAAGTTACATTTTGGTCTCATCTGACCAGAGCACCTTCTTCCACATGTTTGCTGTGTCCCCCACATGGCTTCTCACAAACTGCAAATGGGACTTCTTATGGTTTTCTTTCACCAATGTCTTTCTTCTTGTCACTCTTCCATAAAGGTCAGATTTGTGGAGAGACGACTAATAGTTGTCCTGTGGACAGATTCTCCCACCTGAGTTGTGGATCTCTGCAGCTCCTCCAGAGTTACCATGGACCTCTTGGCTGCTTCTCTGATGAATGTTCTCCTTGCCCGGCCGGTCAGTTTAGGTGGACGGCCATGTCTTGGTAGGTTTGCAGTTGTGCCATACTCTTTCCATTTTGAGATGATGGATTGAACAGAGCTCCGTGAGATGTTCAAAGCTTGGGATATTTTTTATAACCTAACCCTGCTTTATACTTCTCCACAACTTTATCTCTGACCTGTCTTGTGTCCTGGCTTGGCCTTCATGATGCTGTTTGTTCACTAAGGTTCTCTAACAAACCTCTGAGGGCTTCACAGAACATCTGTATTTGTACCGAAATTAAATTACACACAGGTGGACTCTATTTACTAAATAGGTGACTTCTGAAGGTTATTGGTTTCTTTCTTTTTTTTTTTTAGGGGTATCCGAGTAAAGGGGGCTGAATACAAATGCACGCCACACTTTTCACATGTTTATTTGTAAAACATGTTGAAAACCATTTATCATTTTCCTTCCACTTCACAATTATGTGCCACTTTGTGTTGTTCTATCACATAAAATCCCAATAAATGACATTTACGTTGTTAGTTGTAACATGACAAAATGTGGAAAATTCCAAGGGGTATGAATACTTTTTCAAGACACTGTATACAGCCATGGACACTGACCACTTCTCCGGGTCTCCGACTAACAATTGGAATTCCAGAGGACTAGCTTAGGAATGTATGATCACTGGCTGGTTAATGCACAGCTACCCCCCAACACTTTGGCCTCATTCAGACACGGGCATATTTAAAGGGTATCTTCACTTTCATTTAAAAAAAATAATAAAATCTAGCAAATACAATTGCTACACAGCTCATATTGTAATTGAATGTTGTTAACCACTTCAGCCCCAGAATGATTTACCCCCTTAATGACAGGCCATTTTTTGCGATACGGCACTGTGTCGCCTTAATTGACAATTGAGCAGTCGTGCGACGTTGTACAAAACAAAATTGACATCCGTTTTTCCCCACAAATAGAGCTTTCTTTTGGTGGTATTTAATCACCTCTGCATACTTTGTGCTACAAAACAGATATAAAAAAACAAATGTGTTGGCCAATACGTATTCTTCTACATCACAATAAGCATTTATTGATTGGTTTGCGCAAACGTTATAGCTTCTACAATCTATGGGCTAGATTTATGGACTTTTATTTTTATCTTTTTATTGTTTTTACTGGTAATGGCGGCGATCTGCGATTTTTAGCGACTGTGACTTGCGGCGGACTGATCTGACCCTAAGCGACACTTTTTGGGGACTAGTGACATTATTACAATGATCAGTTCTCAAAAAATGCACTGATTACTGTATAAATGACACTGGCAGGAAAGAGGTTAACACTAGGGGGCGATCAAAGGGTTAAGTGTGTTCTGTGTGGGGGATGGGCCTACTGGGGCAACACAGAGATCGCTGTTCCTGATCACTGGGAACAGCCGATCTCAGTGCTGCCCCCTGTCAGAACGGGGATCCACCTTGTTTAATCCCCGTTCTGCCTCTCTGTGGGAGCACGCCTGCTGTATCTCATGCACGGACCAACATACAGGTACGTCAGTTCATGCAGCCGGGTCGCCCTGCCGCAGTATAAGTGCGGTGGGCCGTCCAGAAGTGGTTAAAGAGGAAGTAAACCCTGATGAGTTTACTTCCTCTTTTTTTCCCTGCAAAGGTAAAGCATAATGGACTACTATGCATCACATAGTAGCCCATTATGTGTCACTTACCTGACACAGGAGCCAGCGAAGTCGCCGCTGTCCCCTGTAGTCCGCCGCATCCATCTTGCTTGTGGCGTCTCGCAGCTCCGCCAAATGACAGCGGCGAAGCCGCGATGACGTCACTCCCGCGCATGCGCACGGGAGTGGCGTCTCGCAGCTCCGTCGCTGTCATTCGGCAAAGCCGCGATGACGTCACTCCCGCGCATGCGCACGGGAGTCGAAAAATGCGGCAGCTCCATTCTTGGAACTGCCGCGTTTAGTGCGCCTGCGCGCCGCTGTCTACGGCGCATGCGCCGTAGACAGCGGTGCCCGTTTTCGGGCAAATATCTCCTAAACCATATAGGTTTAGGAGATATTTCTTGGACCTACAGGTAAGCCTTAATCTAGGCTTACCTGTAGGTCAAAGTGGTTTGTAAGGGTTTACTTCCTCTTTAAAGTGATTATAAAATATTAACAAACATCTCTATACTTGCCTGTTGTGTGCAATTCCAAAGTGGCCCCAAACGTCCTCTTCTGGGCCCCTTCCCTGTCCAGTGCATCCACGGGAAGCCACGTCCCACGGGGGGCACATGTGCATGCACGCTCCCGAGGCCTGCTGCTACTTGGCCTCTCCTCCCTCACTGGCTTTGACTAACGGCACTGGGAACCAATGGCTCCTGGGGCCCCAGCAAAGCCAGTGAGACCCGGACGTAAGGGGAGAGAAAATCTGCAGACGTGCACACGCTGGATCCAATGAGAGCTCAGGTAAGTAAAAAGGGGGGGGGGGTGGTGAGGGGCTAAAATTGATGCCTAAACATTTTTTACCTTAAAGCGGAGGTCCACCCTAAAATGGACCTTCCGCTCATCGGAATCCTCCCCCCCTCCGGCGCCACAATTGGCACTTTTCAGGGGGGAGGGGGTGCAGTTACCTGGATAATCCAGGTAACTGCACCCACTTCCGGGATAGCTCTCTGCGGAAAGGGGCGTAGTTTACGCCCTTTTCCGCAAGTGCTCGCCCCTTTCCGCAAGTGCCCCGCTGCCTGCTGGGAAAACACACAGATCCCAGAGGCAGCGGGGACCGTCCTTATTGCGCAGCGCGGCTCGCGCATGCGCAGTAGGGAACCAGGAAATGAAGCCGAAAGGCTCCATTTCCTGATTCCCATACCCAAGATGGCGGCGGCAGCACCCGAGAAACGATCCACAGATCGGCTTCGGGTGCCAACATCGCGGGCACGCTGGACAGGTAAGTGTCACTATTTTAAAAGTCAGCAGCTGCAGTATTTGTAGCTGCTGGCTTTTAAAAAAAAAAAAAAAAAAAACGCGGAGTCCCGGCGGACTCCCGCTTTAATGCAAGGAAGGCTTTATAACCACTTTTAAGAATGACTTTTCCTTTTCAATCTGCAGTGCTGTCATTTTTTGTAAAATGCAATGCGGGAACTCGGGGGGGGGGGGGGGGGGGGATTTCTTGTGTGATTGGCTCACTGATTTTCTCAGAAGTCTGCACTAAGATACAAATCAGATTTTGGGCATCCCCTGCAACAAAGCTCATTTTTGGTGACATACTCCCCTAGGGAAACCGCATCTGAAAGGATGTAGACCCAGACACTTTTCTCATTAGAACACTGCAAGTGCAGAGCCAAATGATAATTATAAAGTCACTCCCCTACATGGACACAGACAAACAGCTATTTCTTCTGAATAACAAAAGGTAGGAATCTGAAACAAATTTTAACCACTTGCTTACTGGGCACTTAAACCCCCCGTCCTGCCCAGGCCAATTTTCAAATTCCAGCGCTGTCACAATTTGAATGACAATTGTGCGGTCATACAACACTCCACCCATATGACATTTTTATAATTTTTTCACACAAATTGAGCTTTCTGTTGGTGGTATTTAAGCACCACTGAGTTTTTTTATTTTTTGCTAACAAAAAACTAAAATAAAAATAAAAAACATTTAAAAAAAAAACAAAAAAAAACTTTTTCATATTTTGTTATAAAATTTTGCAAACAGGTAATTTTTCTCCTTCACTGATCAGGTGGCCGCAAAAAAGATCAGGTGCCTGGTGGAAGGGACAAGAATTGCAGAAAGAACAATGAAAATAACAGTCCTGTTGGTCCTTAGCTGCTGGGACATACTCCCGGGGAGAAGAACCATAAGGCTGGGTTCACATTGCAGCGATGCGGGAACGCCGCAAATCCGCGGCGGGTTCCCGCATCGCATACCTCCCGGCGGCAGTTCACACTGCCCTATGAGAACTGCTGGGAGTGTCAGTGACATGTTAATGACACCCCCAGATCAGTTTGCATATCGCAGTGCGATCTGCAAACTCGGACAGGAATCGGATCGCATGGTGTGAACGCCCATGCGATCCGATTCTGCTGCGGACCAAAAAAAGGGTCCTGTACGAGTTTGCGGCGGGTGCGATGCAAATTCAGCCATACTATCTGTATGACTGAACTCGCATCGCACAGAGATCGCATGTGATTTGCACTGCAGTGCGGTGCAAATCACATCCGATCTCGTAGCCGCAGCAGTGTGAACCCAGGTTAAAAAAAAATCCGCACATAGGTCCATGAAAGCTCTTGGGTCCAGGTGTAACTAATAACTGTGTAATAACTTGGCAAGAACTAGTGAAATACCGGTATCCATCATCAAAAAGTGTATTTTATTGCTTATTGGGTAGAAATTCATAACCATAATGGTGTCAAATGTGAATAACAACCTCCATGGCTTAAAGCTGCTTGCATGTCCGCAGTTCAAGAAGTCCAGGATGTGTCTCAGCTCACGTGATTGTACTGATGTGGCATGGGATAGGCACTGTGATGGCACTGATGTGCATGGAATGAGCAATGTGGTGGTACTGATGTGGCACGGGATAAGCACTGTGATGGGACTGATGTGGTACTGATGGGCACTGTGAATGCACTGATGTGGCACGGATAAGCATTGTGATGGCACTGTTATGCATGGAATGAGCACTGTGATGGCACTGAGGTGCCAGGGGATAAGCACTTGGAAAGGACTGATGTGGCACTGATGGAAACTGTGATGGCCCTGATGTGGCATAGGATAAGCACTGTGATGGCAGTGATGTGGCACGGGATGAGCACTGTGATGGCCCTGATGTGGCATAGGATAAGCACTGTGATGGCACTGATGGGCACTGTGATGCCACTGATGTGCATGGAATGAGCACTGTGGTGGCACGGGATAAGCACTGTGATAGGATTGATGTGGCACTGTGATGGCACTGATGTGGCACAGGATAAGCACTGTGATGGCACTGATGTGCAGGGGATGAGCACTGTGATGGCACTGATGGGCACTGTGATGGCCCTGATGTGGCACAGGATAAGCACTGTGATGGCACTGATGTGCAGGGGATGAGCACTGTGATGGCACTGATGTGGCACGGATAAGCATTGTGATGGCACTGATGTTCACGGGATGAGCACTGTGATGGCACTGATGTGGCACAGATGAGCACTGTGATGGCACTAATGTGCACAGGATGAGCACCATGATGGCACGGATAAGCACTGTGATGGCACTGATGTGCATGGGATGACCACTGTGATGGCACTGATGACCACTGTGATGGCACTGATGACCACTGTGATGGCACTGATGTGGCACCGGATGAGCACTGTGATCACACTGATTTGACACTGTGATGGCACTGATGTGGCACCGGATGAGCACTGTGATGGCACTGATTTAACACTGTGATGGCACTGACTTGACACTGTAATGGCACTGATGGGCACCGTGATTGCACTGATTTGGTACTTATGGGCACTGTGATGGCACCGATTTGGCACTTATGGGCACTGCAATGACACTTATGGGCACTGTGGCTCTGATGGAACTCTGGTGGGCGCTGTGATGGCTCTGATGGCACTCTGATGGGCACAGTGATGACTCTGGGCGCTGTGATGCAGCCATCTCACTCTGCTGCGCTGTCTCCCTCTTTTCCTCACACTCTTTATCAATCGGTGTGAGGAGAGCTAGACCGGACGTGACACCGGTTTGTTGACAGTGATCACTCCATCGTCGGATGGAGCAATCGTGGTAAAGGGCTGCTGTAATTGGCCCTTTGCCCCGATCGGTGATGCGCTCTGTCCCAAGGACCCAGCCGTCACAGAAACTGCCAGGTGCGTGCCCTAGGGGGTGTGCGAGAAGCGCGTCCATGGGAGGATGCCAATAGATGCCCTCCGAGAACTATCCGGACTCGCTGTAGCCATCATTCGACTATAACGCGGTCGGCAAGTGGTTAAATAAGCACTGTCTTCACCCAAGATGGCTGTAGGGTGTCACACAGAGCGCCAGCGTGCAATCGGCCAGCTGCTTTGCCAATGACCCAGGAAGTCTTAGAAACAAGTTTCTCTAATCTTCCTTCCCTTCTGTATTGCCACTCAAGTCCAATGCCACCTACAGAGTGGAGTACAGACTGCCATTGGCCAGGTTTGATGATGTCACAAGTCCTTTTTGCCCTTTTCTTCCTCCAGTGAAGGCTGATCCTAAGCTGCAGAGAGTGGCATTGCCCTCTGCAGCATTCTTCTCTGAGGGAGGGCGGAGCCCTGACACCCTGGGTTTACAGGAAGTGAGTTGAATGATGTTGGGTGTCATTCAACCCAGAAGAGGGCTCGAGTGTTCCGGAGCTGCTTTTCTTTTTCTTTTTTATTATTATTAACTTGCACTGGGGGGAATTTTTAAATGTTCAACCAACCTAGACTTTGGCTTCAATGATATTTTAATATTTAATAGTGCTGAAACCATTTATAAAATGTCAGTCCGCCATTTTCACTTTTATTGTTATTTTGTTTTTTTGTTTTTTTTCATTCTCTACAGGGCGGGTCACTCCACAAACAGGAGACAAAATGTTTCTGTCATCATTGGCTGTATTGTTCATCGTAGTCACCTTCTCCTCCAACCTGGCCATGGCGGTGAAGAGGGAGAACCGACTGCAGACGCTTTCCAGAGGTCGTATAGCTGATAGACGCTGACCATTTTATGCATGTAATAGTTATCAATGAGCAGGGAAATTTGTGATTGATTTTACATCAGGATTAACAATTGCACTGTACATTTTCTCATATCCATGTATGACATATTACATTAAAGTGATTGTAAACCTCAGACATGAAATATGAGCAAAGCATATCCCCCTATACTGTGTACTTGTCTCAATCCAGAGCACTAAGTCCCCTTCTGACAAGTGTTCCTGACACCAAGAGAAAAGTGGTGACAAGGGAGGGCACAGCCTGTGAGTGACAGCCTCAGCTCTGTCCCTGCGTGCTGTGTGAAAAGAGGGAAATGTGTTCCTTCTCTCCAATCAGCTCCCCCCGCCCCTCTTTTCAAAGCTGAGAGATCCTGTGTAAATTCATCGAATGGATATAGGGGAAAGGCTACTATAGATAAACAGGTACAACTTATGTAGGCTTTGTTTTATCTCTTTGTATCACCTGAAGCCACCTGTACTGGGTATATGTGAAGGTTTACAACCACTTTTAAAGTGACACTAAAACTCTTGTAAAAAATAAAATAATTTATATATATATATATACACAGTATCTCACAAAAGTAAGTACACCCCTCACATTTTTGTAAATATTTTACTCTATCTTTTCATGTGACAACACTGAAGAAATTACACTTTGCTACAATGTAAAGTAGTGAGTGTACAGCTTGTATAACAGTGTAAATTTTCTGTCCCCTCAAAATAACTCAACACACAACCATTAATGTCTAAACCGCTGGTAACAAAAGTGAGTACACCTCTAAGTGAAAATGTCCAAATTGGGCCCAATTAGCCATTTTCCCTCCCCGGTGACTCGTTATGCCGCGTACACACAACCAGACTTTTCGATGGACCAGGTCTGACGGTCTTCCCAACGGACTTTCGGCGGAGTTCCGGCGGACTTTCCGAATGAACGGACTTGGACACACACAATCACACCAAAGTCCGATGCATTCAAGCATGATGACGTACGACCGGACTAGAATAAGGAAGTTCATAGCCAGTAGCCAATAGCTGCCCTAGCGTCTGTTTTTGTCCGTCGGACTAGCATACAGACGAACGGATTTCTCAATAGGAACTGGGTCTGGCAGAGTTGCGGCCAAAAAATTTGAAACATGTTCTATCTCTAAAGTGCATCAGATTTCTGGACAGCAAAGGTCCGATGGAGCCCACACACGATCGAATTGTCCAACGGATTTGTTCCGTCGGACCTTTGCTGTTGAAACGTCCGGTCGTGTGTACGCGGAATTAGTGTTAAAAGGTCTCAGGTGTGAATGGGAAGTAGGTGTGTTAAATTTGGTGTTATCGCTCTCTCTCTCTCTCTCATGCTGGTCACTGGAAGTTCAACATGGCACCTCATGGCAAATAACTCTCTAAAGGGATCTAAAAAAAAAAGAGAATTGTAGCTCTACATAAAGATGGCCTAGGCTATAAAAAGATTGCCAAGACCCTGAAACTGAGCTGCAGCATGGTGGCCAAGACCATACAGCAGTTTAACAGGACAGGTTCCACTCAGAACAGGCCTTTCCATGGTCGACCAAAGAAGTTGAGGTCACGTGCTCAGCATCATATCCAGAAGATGTCTTTGGGAAATAGACGTTCGAGTGCTGCCAGCATTGCTGCAGAGGTTGAAGGGGTGGGGGGTCAGCCTGTCAGTGCTCAGACCATATTGTTTAGTGTCACATTAAGGGTAATATAATAATAATATCGGCTACACTATTTATCCTTTTTGGTGTGTTCAAGAGAATATATGCATAATTGTTTTAGTATATCATATTTGGAAATTTGTATCAGTTGTATTCTAGACAATGTTATACCTGTTAAATAAGATTCTACTGCAAACATTCAGCGCCTAGAGGCGATTCAGTTTGCATTGTGTGCTATACAAGTATTTCATTCATTCATTCTGTGGATGTGGGGTGTGCTTACTCTATATACTGTATTTCCTATAGAGCAGTGGTTATCAACCACTAGACCATGACCCCCCTCCTCCTGGGCCTCCAATCAGCTGCAGATCCCACAGTGCCTCTCAGCTCTGATAGTGTTCCCAACCTACCATAGTGGTTTACAGTGTTCTCAACCCCTCTGAGAGCCCTTAGCCTCCACAGTTCCCTCCAACCTTCTGTAGTGGTCCTCAGTGCCCTCCAACCTTCAATAGTGACCTATAGAGCCCTCAGCCTTCACTGTGCTCTTCAACCTTCTATAATGGCCTGCAGTGCCACCAGGCCTCCTGACAGCCCTCCGCCTAGATAGTGCCCTCCAACCTTCTATAATGTGTTTCCAGGCCCCCTGAGAGCCCTTAGCCTCCACAGAGCCCTCCAACCTTCCATTTGAGGCCCACAGTGCTTCTAGACCCTTGTGAGCCCTCAGCCTCCACAGTATGACCCAACCTTCCTCTGGTCAGATGTCAGTTCACTTCTGGGTTGCCTGGGGCAACTCCGGTCCCCAGCACAGACTGTATCCTCGCAATGGCTCAGCCTCTCAGCGCTCAGGTCACAGCACTGTATTCTCTGGTTTCCCCACACAGCAGAGGCTTTCCAATGGCACAGTGGCTCTTTCTCTGTTCCCCTTGTGTAGGCAGAGAACCTGGTAGTGGGACTGCACACTCCTTGGTCCCCACACATAAGACTGCTTCCTCTCTCATAATGCCCAGGAAAAAAGTAATGTGCTCTGCTTCTCTTGCTGCAGGGTATCCTGGGTAGTGATGTTCCCTACCCCATTCACTTGCATTGTGCTGCGCTGCTTGAGGACTACATGTCCCAAAGTCCCCTGCATGGTTTCATCACCAGCTCTTATTGCTGCCCACGAGCTCTAGGAAGGGGAGGGAGGATAGCGGTGGATTATACACAACCAGCAGCAGAGCAGGTGTCCTGACGACGAATGTCCCCCATCGGATAGTGTCCGCCCTATACTAAGACGCCGAAAGTCTCCAAAGGTGAACAGCTGACTGTCAGCTCTACACGGCGCCTGCACACTTAATACTACATTCTGTCTAGGTTCAAGCCCCACCATCCAAGTGGACGAGCGAAGCGAGCCCGCGAGGGACCCTGTTACAAAGTGGTGTCTTACAACATTGGGAGTGTGTGACAGAATGTACTGTTAAGTGCGCAGGCGCCGTGTAGAGCTGATAATCAGCTGTTCGTCTTCTGAGACTTTTGGCATCTCCTTTGTCGCAGCGCTGCGCCTGCGCAGTATAGGGCGGACACTATCTGATGGGAGGACCTTTCTCATCAGAACACCGGATACTGCAAGGAGGAGGGAGGGCAAGTGTGGGATCTCACACACACAGCCAGCTCTGTCCTTTCCGCAGTGGCAGAGAGGGTGAAGGAGGAGAAGCAGGCACAGGAATTCACACAGCCTGCTCCTCCAGCTGGCAGACAGCACCTGGCTAAAGTGGTTTACAGTACCCCCAGGCCCCCTGAGAGCACTCAGCATCCACAATGCCCCCCAACCTTCCATAGTGGCCTACTGTGCTCACGTTCTCTGAGAGCCTTCAGCCTCCCCAATGATCTATAGTGACCTAGAGTACTCCCAGCCCCCCTGAGAGCCTTTATCCTCCACAGTACCCCCCAACCTTCCATAGTTACCTACAGTGCTCCCATGTTGCTTAGGAGCCGTCATCCCCCCCCCCCCCAACCTTTTATGGTGACCTAGAGTACTCCCAGGCCCCCTGAGAGCGTTCAGTCTCCCCAGTGTCCCCCAATCTTCCATAGTGGCCTACAGTGCTCCCAGGCCCCCTATGAGCCTTCAGGCTCCACAGTACCCCCCAACCTTCCATTGTGGCCTACAGTGCCCCCATGTTCCCTCGAGAGCCCTCCACCTCTACAGTGCCCCCCAACCTTCTATTGTGGTCTACAGTGCTCCCATGTTTCCTGAGAGCCCTCCACCTCTACAGTGCCCCTAATCTTCTACAAGGCTACCCATACTTTTATTCTGTGGGTATAAACTTTATTCTTTATCGTTGGGGCATGGAAGAGTTTTTGGAAGAATTTACCGGGCCGTGATGTCAGTTTGAGATCCCCTGCTCTAGATGACGCATTTCAATTTTCTAACAATGCACCCAGCTGCTACACTTTCTTTATGAAGTTAATAATATCTGACAGTGCACCGAATAGTTGTGATATTATTGTGAAAAGATCATACAGGTCAATGAATCAACATGTTTTTCTTCCAGGATGGGGAGATGACATCACATGGGTCCAGACATACGAAGAGGGATTGTATAATGCCAAAAAGAGGTAAGGGGATTTACAGTATCTCATGACTTGTAGACACTTAAAGGGTTAGCCTACTGAAAACATGGAGTCTTGGAGGTCTTTTTATAAACATTCGATGAATGAATGTCAAACACATTTGTGCATGCTGCACTCATTGTAGCTGTAATCTCTCGAGTAGCATAATCCCTATATCAGTGATGGCGAACCTTGGCACCCCAGATGTTTTGGAACTACATTTCCCATGATGCTCCAGTACACTGCAGAGTGGATGAGCATCATGGGAAATGTAGTTCCAAAACATCTGGGGTGCCAAGGTTCGCCATCACTGCCCTATATAATCATAGCTCCATCTGGTGGCCAAAATGTGGTCTGCATTCTCATTGAGGTATTTCAGAAAACAATCCTGCATTTTGGCCACTAGATGGTGCTGACGATGATGGGGATTAATCTACTGTACAATGTATGGCGAGTAGACATGTGCAACTTCTTTTGTTACGAATCGCAATTTGGACGAATCGTTTGTTGTTCAGAGAAGCGGATGTATCCAAACCTCCGAATCGCAATGGTAACGAATTTCAGCGAATCTGAAATAAATTATAATGAAAAGGACAAATTCATTTGTATTCATTCATTTGCGACTTCAGAGGGTTTTGTAAGTTTTTAATAATATGCGTCGCATTCTGTGGTGTTGTGATTGGCCAAAGTCGCCAAACCTCCAAGTCACAAACAAGTCGCATTGGAAACCTAAGGAATGCATCCCAATCTTCCCAAAAATACCTTCCAAAAAAATTCGAGTGATTCAGAAAAACAAAAATTAGAAATGAATTCTCAAAAATAATCATTCTAACATAACAATATTTTTTAAATAAAATGATTGACTTAATGACTGAATCCAAAACGCCAAAAAACGTTTCGTCATGCACATCTCCAGTAGTGAGATATTGTATAGACTGACGTCATTTTAAATGGACTTTTACAGACCACTGCAGGCAATGATATAGAATTGTTACAAGTTGTAGCTGCACTTTTTGCAGGACAGCCTGGCCTGTAAAAATATGAGATCTACTGGCAGGATCAACACATAATAATAACTACACTATATTGCCTAAAGTATTGGGACGCTTAACTTTACACACACATGAACTTTAATGGCATCCCAGTCTTAGTCCGTAGGGTCCAGTATTGAGTTGGCCCACCCTTTGCAGCTATAACAGCTTCAACTCTTCTGGGAAGGCCGTCCACAAGGTTTAGGAGTGTGTCTATGGGAATGTTTGACCATTCTTCCAGAAACGCATTTGTGAGGTCAGGTGCTGATGTTGGATGAGAAGGCCTGGCTCGCAGTTTGCGCTCTCATTCATCCCAAAGGTGTTCTATCGAGTTGAGGTCAGGACAGTCAAGTTCCTCCACCCCAAACTCGCTCATCCATGTGTCTATAGACCTTGCTTTGTGCACTGGTGTGCAGTCATGTTGGAACAGGAAGGGGGTCATCCCCAAACTGTTCCCACAAAGTTGGGAGCATGAAATTGTCCAAAATGTCTTGGTATGCTGACATCTTAAGTGTTTCCTTCACTGAAACTAAGGGGCCAATCCCAACCCCTGAAAAACAAATCCACACCATAATCCCCCCCTCCCCCCACACCATAATCCCCCCCCCACCAAATTATTTGGAGCAGTGCACAAAGCAAGGTCCATAAAGACATGAATGTGCGAGTTTGGGGTGGAGGAACTTGACTGGCCTGACCTCAACCCAACAGTATAGCTTTGGGATGAGTTTGAGTGGAGCCAGGCCTTCTCGTCACAACAGTGACAACAGTGCCTGATCTCACAAATGCGCTTCTGGAAGAATGGTCAAACATTCCCATAGACACACTCCTAAACCTTGTGGACGGCCTTCCCAGAAGAGTTGAAGCTGTTATAGCTGCAAAGGGTGGGCCAACTCAATATTGAACCCTACGGACTAAGACTGGAATGTCATTAAAGTTCAGTGTCCCAATACTTTTGGTAATATAGTGTATATACAATGGGGACTCAGAAGAACAAACCCTGTTTTGGTAATACCGGACTGCTGTATATACTGTATGTCATTTATTTTATTATATTGTACATATTTTTACTTTAAAGAGAGAGTAAACTTCCTTTCCTGACTTGTACCTATAATCAGGCTTACCTATAGGGTAGTGTAAATATCTCTTAAACATGTGCCGTTTAGGAGATATTTATATTACATGCACGCAGTGACATCACTGGTGCATGCGCTCTGAAGGAACAGCCACCCATACCGTTCCTTTTCGATCCCTGTGCCATGAACGGCGGCTCCTGCACACACGTGCGAGAGTGACGTAATTTCGGCTCCGGCCAGTCAGAGTCGGAGCTCGCCAACCCTGGAAGCAAGATGGGTGAAGATGGAAGCAGCTGCAGCGCTAAAATCACGGCGCTAACAGCTTTGTTTTAGGGTAGGTTTCACATAATGTGCTAGTATGCATACTAGCACATTAAAACTTTACCTTGCAGGTGGAAAAAATAAGCCAGTGGTTTACAACCACTTTAAAGGAAGCCTGTACTGCTAAAATATCTAGGCTGCCATTAGGGGTGCAACAGATCAAAAAACTCACAGATCGGATCATTCCTCGGATCAGAGTCACGGATCGGATCATCTTTCAGATCAGCAAATAATAATTGAATTTGCAAAAACCTGTGAAAATTCCACCACAATATAGTCCCCACTGTATTATCCACGTCATTTCCCCCACTGTAATATTGGCTGAGCATGGCTGGGTATTGGCAGGGTATTGCAAAGTATTGGCAGGATATTGGCAGGGTATTGCACAGTATTGGCAGGGTATTGGCAGGGTATTGTACAGTATTGGCAGGGTATTGCACAGTATTGGCAGAGTATTGGTAGAGTATGGAGGGATGGATGTGACTGCAATTGTCACAGAGCAGCGCTGTGGGCACTACAGATCCAGCCCACAGCGCTGCTGCCATCCGATCTCTCCCCTCTCACACTGTACCAATCTGTACACAGAGGGGAGAGAGGAACCGGCGTCATTGTGACGCCGGTTTGCTTACAAGTGATCGCTCCATCATTTGACGGAGCAATCACATTGTAAACGCAGAGGGTGCACCAAGATGGCCGCCGCTTCGGAACTAGGCCGAAGCCACGGACTTTCCTAAGGCCGAGACCGCGGAGCGCTCCACGGATAGCGGCGTGTGCCGATCCGAACTATATCGATATCTAGAACGATAACTACTGTATATCTATAGATTTAGCGATGACTATATCTATATAATTATATCTAGGCTGCAATCTATAAATAACAATATACAGTATATACCAATATATATACTGGTAGGTTAATTGGCTTCTGTCTAAATTGGCCCTAGTATATGAATGTGAGTTAGGGACCTTAGATTGTAAGCTCCTTGAGGGTAGGGACCGATGTACAATGTATATGTAAAGCGCTGTGTAAATTGTACCTTAAATAATAATATATATACAACTATATATAATAACAATGATGATATTGAAAACAACATCATTATCAATAACAATATCCATAACAATAACTATGTCTATAATGACAACTATATCTAGACTGCCATTGGCAGTTATAATACAAATGCTTCAATATACTGAATCACTTATACATTGGTAATTTGTGGATATTTCCACTAGATGGCAGCAACTAAGAATTAACTTTTTTTTCCCACCCAAGTGTTCTCTGGTTTTATTAACCACTTGCCAACCGGGCACTTTCACCCCCTTCCTGCCCAGGCCAATTTTCAGCTTTCAGCGCTCTCGCACTTTCAGGCCAGGTTCACACTGAAGCACGGAGCGGCTCACAGCGGGAATCCGGTGCGTCTCCATTCACCGATTCAGATCCAATGTCAGCCTGAATTTTTGGCTGGATTCGGACCTGAAAGGGACCAAGAGACGCTCAGGAATTCTGTGCAATTCGCAAGGCGGAGCCGCAGCAGAGATGTGTGAACCCACTCCACGGAGAGCCAGTCACAATCTCCTCTATGCAAATTGGATGCGGCGAAACCCACATCCAATTCGCAATAGTGTGAACCCAGCCTTAATGACAATTGCGCGGTCATGCAACACTGTACCCAAATGAATTTTTTAGCATTTTCTTCCCACAAATGGAGCTTTCTTTTGGTGGTATTTAATCACTGCTGGGTTTTGAAAAAAGACCAAATATTTTTGAAAAAAAAAAAGGCTGGGTTCAAACTAGTGCCAATTGGATGTGGGATTCTCTGCATCCAATTTGCACGGCAGGAGATTGTGAGTGGCTCTCTATGGAGCCAGTTCGCATATCTCCAGGGCGGATGCGGAGCGGCTTGCGCAAGGGTCCTGTGCATCTTTGGCTCCACTTCGTCCCTGAAACTGAGAACAAGGACGCCCCGGACCCCTGCTACGAGCCGCATCAGGTGGCACTGATAGGTGGGACTGACGGGTGGCACTGACGGACACTGATAGGTGGCACTAATATGCAGCACTGATGAGCACTGCTAGCCTGCACTTTTGGTCATTGATAGGCGGCACTGATGGGCTTTGATAGGTAGGACTGATGGGCAGCACTGATGGAATGGCACTGATATGAAGCACTGATAGATGGGACTGATGGGCACTGATAGGTGGGATTGATGGGCACTGATGGGCGGCACTGATAGGCAGCACTGATATGCAGCACTGATGAGCACTGCTAGACTGCACGTTTGGTCAATAATAGGTGGCAAGTATAGGTGGCACCGATGGGCTCTGATAGGTGGGAATGATGGGCAGTACTGATGGGGTGGTACTGATATGAAGCACTGATAGGTGGGACTGATGGGCACTGATAGGTGGGATTGATGGGCACTGATAGGTGGCACTGACTGACACTGATAGGCGGGACACTGATTGGTGGCACTGATATGCAGCACTGATGAGCACTGCTAGACTGCACTTTTGGTCAATGATAGGCAGGGCCGTCTTTAAAGCAGGGCAAAAGGGGCAGCTGCCCTGGGCCCTGTAATTGTTGTGGGGCCCAAAGCAGCTGCCTCATACTTTCCAACTATCCCAGTTTACATTCCCTCGTCCCTTGAAGTTTTAGTCCTGTGCTGCTACTAATGCTGCCGAGCTATGCCCTATTGTTGTGTATAGATGACTCACCTGCGGAGCTGTGTTTACATTTAAATACTGGCATTCATATGTAAATAGCAGTGACATGCATATGTAAATAGCTGAGGCCAACTGCATTGATATGTAAATAAAGGCAGCATTCATAGGTATATCATGCCCCCCTGCAGTGAGGAGAAGATGTGCTGTAACCTATAGCAACCAGTGAGCAGTATTACTGTACAGCAATCTCTAGCAGCCAATCAGCAAGCAGAAATGTGCTGTAACCTCTAGCAACCAGTCAGTAAGCAGTAATGATATGCTGTAACATCTGGCAACCAATCGCAATCGCTGCCCGATCTGATACAGTAAACTGATTTTAAGTCTAGCTGCTATTTATTGTATGTCTCAGAGAAGGTGGAGAGCGAAACTGCATGGGGGGAGGGGGGCCCTAAGAAAATTTTTGCCCAGGGTCCAATCAATATTAAAGACGGCCCTGATGATAGGTGGCACGTATTGGTGGCACCGATGGGCTCTGATAGGTGGGACTGATGGGCACTGATAGGCGGCGCTGATAGGTTGGACTGATGGGCACTGATAGGCGGCACTGATGGACACTGCAAGATGGCACTTATGGTCAATGATATGAAGCACTGATAGATGGGACTGATGAGCACTGATTGGCATCACTGGGCACTGATTGGCCTCAGTGATGGGCACTGATTGGCATCACTGGTGGGCACAAATTCTCATCACTAATGGGCACAGACTGGTGTCACTGATGGGTACAGGTTGGTATCACAGATATTTCTTCAGAAATAGAAGAAACGGGTAGGAATCTGCTAGAAAGTTTTCTAAAATCCCCACAATGTACATTAATCAGCTCAAACTAAACTTGCTGTATTCTGTTATGGAACGTTCTAGTAAATCTAGTGGCCAAAAAACACTTTTTTTTTGTTGTTCCTGATTGAGGCGTTTAAAAACAAATACTGCATTATGGCCACTAGATGGCGCTTAGGATCATACCAGAATATGTCAAGTGTCCTTCGAAGTGTGCGGATGGGTCACATTTGTTCAGCAAAACTTTTTATCCATAGAGATCCTTTTCAGTTTATTCATATAAGGTGGTGAAAGCAGCTGTTGTGATGTGCAGTAACCTATAGCAGCCGGTGTGAACAGGGTGGATGGAGATCTTGCTCTTTGTACTGCCCCTCCCTGAATGGCCTTGAATAGTAATTGCTGGTTAATGCAGCGACAGTCATTTCCTGCACTATATCTACATTTGATACGTCATTTTTGTCCCATTTTAGATCCATGATTGCCCCGGGAATGTTTAACCACTCCGACACCGGGGCCAATCCTGACGCCTATATGTAAAAATCTAAATTTTTGTGCTAGAAAATTCCTTAGAATCCCCAAGCATTATATATTTGTTTTTAAGCAGAGGCCCTGTAGAATAAAATGGCAGGCGTTGCAATTTTGTATGCCCCACGGTATTTGCTCAGCAGTTTGTAAAACGCCATATTTGGGGGGGGGGGGGGGGGGGGGTGATACACTTTAGAGAATTTTAATGCATACAAACACAATATAATACCCACTTGTTTGGTAAATCATAAAAGATGATGTTATGCCGAATAAATAGATATATATTATGTCACACTTTAAAAATTGTGCACGCCCATGAAACGGCGCCAATCTATGGTCTTCAAACATTTCCATAGACGCTCTATGAGCCCTTACAGGTTAGAGCCGGTGCTTGAATTATTGCTCTCACTATAAGATTCACAGCGACCACCGTTTACATATGCGTGCGTAACCTACGTATGTTTGCCTTTGCCGCATTCACAGGGCGCTTTAATATATTTTTTATTTTTATACTGTCTTTCATTTTTTTTTATTACTTTTATTGCTATCACAAGGTATGAATAACATCTCTTGCGATATCATAGGCCGTGACAGGTCCTCTTTATGGAGAGATCTGGGGTCTCATTAGACTCTATATCTCTCCTCTGCCCTCCAAAGCATCTGATCACACCAAGATCTCTCTGTAAAAGTAATCCAGCGGCTTCCTAGGATTATTTTTATAGTAAAGGGAATCGTCGGACCTAAAAATTATATGATCGTTGCCTCAATGATGACCAAGCAGGGCCGTCTTTTAGGCAGGGCAAAAGGGGCAGCTGCCCTGGGCCCTGTCATTGTTGCGGGGGCCCAAAGCAGCTGGCTCATACTTGCCAACTATCCTAGTTTAAATTCCCTTGGGGTTTTAGTCCCTTTCTGTGTCCCGATATCTCAGCGTGAAGTGCTGCTACTAATGTTTCCCAGCTCTAACCTATTGTGTACAGATGACTCACCTGCAGACTCTGTGTTTACATATAAATAACCATCATTCATATGTAAATAGCCGCATAGATATTTAAATAAAGGTGGAATTCATATGTATATCATGGCCCCTGCAGTGAGGAGATGATGTGCTGTAACCTCTAGCAACTAATCAGTGAGCCGTAATGTGAGCTGTAACCTCTAGCAACCAGTCAGTGAGCGGTAATGATGCACTGTAACTTCTGGCAACCAATCGCAATCGCTGACTGATCTGATACAGTAAACTTGCTTTAAATCTAGCTGCTATTTATTGTATGTCTCAGAGCAGGTGTAGAGCGAAATTGTATGGGGGGGGGGGGGCAAGAAAATGTTTGCCCAGGGTCCAATCAATATTAAAGACGGCCCTGTCCGGTGAGTGGAAGTTGTGTGGAGGAAAATATCTTGTAGATGTCAGAGGAGAATGGGCAGACTGGTTCCAGATGATAGAAAGCCAACAGCAACTCAAATAACAACTCGTTACATCCAAGGTATGCAGAATACCATCTCTGAACACACAACACATCGAACCTGGACGTATATGGGCTACAGCAGCAGAAGACCACACCAGGTGCAACTCCTGTCAGCTAAGAACAGGAAACTGAGACTACAATTTGCATCAGGATCACCAAGATTGGACAATAGAAGATTGGAAAAGCGTTGCCTGGTCTGATGAGTCTCAATTTCAGATGGTGGGGTCAGAATTTGGTGTAAACAACATGAAAGTATCGATCCATCCTGCCTTCTATCACCGGTTCTGGCTGGTGGTGGTGGTGTAATGGTATGGGGGGTATTTCCTTGGTACACTTTGGGCCCCTTAGTACCAACTGAGCATCGTTTAAACACCACGGCCCCCCTGAGTATTGTTGCTGACCATGTCCATCCCTTTATGACTACAGTGTCCCCATCTTCTGATGGCTCCTTCCAGCAGGATAATGTCACCATGTCACAAAGCTCCAATCATCTCACCACTGGACAATGAGGTCACTGTTCTCCAATGGCCTCCACACTCACCACATCTCATCCAATAGAGCACCTGTGGGATGTGGTGCAACGGGAGATTCGCATCATGGATGTGCAGCCGACAAATCTTCAGCAACTGCGTGATGTTATCTATGTCAATATGGACCAAAATCTCTGAGGAATGTTTCCAACACCTTGTGGAATCTATTCCACCAAAAATGAATGCAGTTCTGAAGGCAAAAGGGGTCCAACCTTTACTAGCAAGATGTACCTAATAAAGTGTCTGGTGAGTGTATATTGGTATATACTGTATATTCAGTAATTCTAAAATTCTAAGGTTTAGTTCTGAACTTTCCTCCTGCTAGTTGGAGGTGAGATGTCCTCTTGTTCTTTCTCTTGGCTTCATAGTGAAAATACTGCCCTGCTGAACCTTATTGAAACCCAGTGGTGGCCGCTCCAATAAGGGCGCAGGGGCACAGCCTCCCCAATCCATGCAGCAGCCATCCTAGCCTACATGCAGGGCACCGGACACATGGATTTCAATGGAGTTTTTTTATTTTTTAAAGCACATGATTAGAGCCTGAGGCTCCAATTGGGTTCAAAACAGGGTGGGCTTGGGACGCAGAGCACTGCACCCTGAGCCCACCCAGTTGTGTGACATTAGCAAATTAATATTTGCTAATGTCTTCCTGCTTCTCCCAGGCCAATCAGGGAACGGGCCCTGAGACCCCGATTGTCCAGGGAGTTCTAGGACTTCCCAACCAATCGGGTCTCAAGACTCACTTCCCATTCGGCCAGGAGAAGAAGCAACGGCCCTTCCCTCTGCAAGCTGCAGCAGGTGGAGGGGCAGCTTCCAGGAGCCCTACCCCGGATCCAACACCACCTCCTAAGGTGAGGACATGGATGGCCGCCTTCCCGTCCGACCCCTCCGGGGGGGTCATGGTTGCGAGTAAGGGGGCCAGGGGCAACACTTCCAGCATCCTGCACCACCTCCAATCGGGGCCCATTGGTCATCCTTTTCCTGTCTGTCTTCCTCGGGGGTTGGTGGGCGGCTCTTGTGTGAGTGAGGGGTGGCAGGTTTGTTCCCCCCCCCTCTCAAAATATTAAGCACCAGTCACCAGTGGAGGAGCAGTAAGTGCCGCCGGACCGGGGGGGGGGGGGGGTGTAAGTGAAGCGACAAGTGGCTGCATTTGATGGGCACAGGTGGCTGCTTTTGAAGTGACAAGTGGCTGCATTTGATGGGGCACAAGTGGCTGCATTTGATGGGCACAGTTGGCTGCATTTGATGGGCACAGTTGGCTGCATTTGATGGGCATGGTTGGCTGCATTTGTAGTGACAAGTGGCTGGATTTGATGGGGCACACGTGGCTGGATTTGATGGGGCACACCTGGCTGGATTTGATGGGGCACAGGTGGCTGCATTTGATGGGGCACAGGTGGCTGCATTTGATGGGGCACAGGTGGCTGCATTTGATGGGGCACAGGTGGCTGCATTTGATGGGGCACATTGAGGCTACAATTGATGGGGGGGGTTCAGTATTTTTCAGTTTGTGCCCCCCCAAAAAAAATTTGAGCACCAGCCGCCACTGGTGCATGGTAAACTTTTCCCTCCTTCCTGACACATTGGGCACCGTGTGCAGTGCCGGGACAAGGTCATCCAATGCCCAGAGTGAAGATGGCAAACTGCTGTCAGTGAGGTGCTGAAGAATGGAGCCACCGAAGCTCTCATTGTGCACCCCCTCCACATATCAATGCTGTACCCAGGGCATCTGCCCCTTTTTGCCCACCCCTTGTCCTGGCCCCGTTCGGGTGAAAAATCTGAAAATAAAGTCATTCTGATTTGAATTCTATGAAAATATGAAAAGGAACGTATCAGTCAATCCCTCTGTAACACGTCTCATTACACACAGGGAAGTCCTTGTCAGTCAACCACATCCTCCTACTTCCTATACTTCTATTGTCTGACCTTCCATCTACTCTCCTTACCGAGGAAATCTCCCAATCTAAAACCTACTCAGCACACTGTGATTGGCTGCAAACAGAAAAATCTTACTGATAGTGGTTGGAATGTATTTTTAAAAATAGTCATCGGTACTCCTCAAGTTTTTTATTCTCTTTGATATATATATCATGTTGGCGAAATCAATGCTGTAAAATGCTTTCCTGCGTGTTCTGCTCCCTGTCCTGTGGTTTTATGTGACCTGCCCTGAGTACTGTATAAAAAATAATGCCATGCAAATGTCTTAAGAGATGTATGGGAATGTTTTTTTTTTTAAATCATACTTACCTAGGCAGATGAAGCATCGGTTCCTGACCGGCTCTAAGACCATAGCTCCCTACTGTCCCTGATTTTGAGGGACTGTCCCTGATTTGGAGCAATGTCCCTCTGTCCCTCGTTGCTCCTCATTTGTCCCTCATTTTGGTCTGATCCATATAGTTGTATATAAAATGCACTTTTTATCTATCCAAAACGTGTTTTCTGCGCTAAATCTTTCATCTGATTTCTAAATTGCTGCATTTGTAAAGTCAATATAAAGGAAATGGTAGTGGTAAAAAAGCATTTAACTTAAAAAGTGGGTTTAACCAATTTTTTTTTTTTACAATTCTCCTTTAAGTGGGTGTGGCAAGGGGTGTGTTGCTGATAGGTGTTCCTCGTTCCCATCTCAAAAAGTTGGGAGGTATGTAAGATTGAGAAGCGAGCGATCAAATACCACCGATCGCTCGGTTCTCACAGCTTCATTAGCAGAGAGCTGCTGACTGTCAGTCACAGTTGTCTGCACTGGAGCGCTGGGCTGTGGAGGGGGCGGGAGCTGGGTGTTAGTGTAGGCATGTGGGCAGATCCCGACCATGTGGTCGGGGTCTTTCCCGAACCTGGACTGCCCGCTGTCTGCTGAAAAACGGGTCACAGGAGTGCAGAATGAACGGAACTCATGTGATCCACAGAAGTACAGCCAAACAAGCTTTGGCTTTGGACGCGCTTCGAAGGCTATGCGTTATTTAAAAAAAAACTAAAAAACGAGCCTTTACAATCAATTCAAGCCTTGCTGCGCTCTTGGACTTGGGTTGTCGTAAAGCTACTACAAAACACGAACAAAAGAGGGCGCACCAGCCTAGTGAATTATCCCATAGCATTGATTAAGAAGCAATCGTCATAAATGATACTCACAAACCAATTGACAATAAAAATCACTAATTGATCTACTAATTTGTAGCTCTGATAAAGATTTAGCTTTCGAAACGCATCAGGCAGTAACGACCATGGTGACACCCCCCCCTGTGGTTTGGGGTGAAATGTACCGAGGCCTACAGGGTTACCAATAAGTAGCTCAATGAGCAATTTTAATTTGCTTGTTTGTGAGTGTAGCAAGGTTTCCGGCATCTTCCAATCTAAGAGGACTTTCAAGGCCAAAGCTAGCTGACATCCTTCTGTGTGTAGTGGGTTGTGAGGCATAGTGGGTGCAAAGATGGTGAACGTCATTGGAGGCCAGACACTTCTTGGATTTAAAAAGAGGTTTTATTTCTCTTATGCCCCGTACACACGAGCGGATTTTCCGTCGGAAAAAACTTGGATGGTTTTTCCGACGGAATTCCGCTCAAGCTTGGCTTGCATATCCACTTGTCACACAAAAGTTCTCGGAACTTTCGACCGTCAAGAACGCGGTGACGTACAACACTACGACGAGCCGAGAAAATGAAGTTCAATGCTTCTGAGCATGCATCAAATTCTTTCCGAGCATGCAGAGGAATTTTGCGCATCAGAATTTGTACAGACGATCGGAACTTTTTCCGACCGAAAAATTGAGAACATGCTCTCAATCTTTTGCTGGCCGAAATTCCGCCAGCAAAAGTCCGATGGAGCATACACACGATCGCATTTTCCGACCAAAAGCTCTCATTGGACTTTTGGTGGCGGAATTTCCGATCGCGTGTACGGGGGAACTAGTCCTTTTTGTATTTTTTGGGGGTAAAGAGGGTTAGGGCCAGGACACCCTTGTATAGTTGCAAACTCAATTAGTTGACTCCAATAGAAGGACAGCCGTGCAGGGAAAGGCCTCCAGTAAGACGCCACATCTGCATGTGCGGGCATGCTCTCTCCTACAATAACAGTCTAACACAAAGCTTAAAAGTCGTTTCAGCTTCACTACAGCTTCTCCCTGTAGTCCTTCCATACACCGAGCTCCCGGTCACAAGCGTCGCCTCCACTGGTTGGGGCCCTGGCTTGATACCCACCAAAGTTTCCCAATTCTTCACCATCCCCATCTGGTGAGAATACTGCTCCGGTACTTGCTTCAGTTACTCACTGTGGTCCCTGGTAATAAGGCAGATAGTCCATTTCTGGCGACAGCGGTGCAGTAATACATGGTGTCACCCCCCCCACCCCCGGCACTAAGCAGGCTAGCTGGATCCGGTGGTGGATAGAGCTGGAATGGGATCACGGGAATGGATGGAGCCGGAATGGGATATGGGGATGGATGGAGCTGGGATGGGATCAGAGGCAATGGATGGAGCAGGGATAGGATCAGGGGGATAAATGGAGCGGAGATGGGATCAGGGGGGTGGATGGGGATAGGATCAATGGGGATGGATGGAGGGGGATGGGATCAGGGGGCATGGATGGAGCTGGGATGGGATCAGGGAGATGGATGGAGCCAGGGTGGGAACAGGATTAGGGGGGACGGCTGAAGCGGGTATGGGATTGAGGGCTGGGTGGAGGTGGGATGGGATCTGGGAATGGATGAAGCTGGGATGGGATCGGGGGGAATGAATGGAGCCAGGATGGGATCAGGGGGAATTGATGGAGCCAGGATGGGATCGTGGGGAATGGAAGGAGCCAGGATGGGATCAGGGGGAATTTTTGGAGCCAGGATGGGATGGATGGAGCAGGGATGGGATCAGTGGTGATGTATGGAGCTGTAACGGGATCGAGGGGATGAATGGACTCGGGATGGGATCAGGATCAGGGGAGATGGCTGGAGCAGGTATGGGATCAGGGAGGTGGATGGAGTAGGGATGGGAATGGGGATGGATGGAGCTGGGGGATGGATGAGAGGTTATGGGATCGGGGTTGGGTGAAGCCGGGATGTTTTTGGATTGGGGGATGGATGAGCGGGTATGGGTTCGGGGGTGGGTGGAGCTGGGTGGGATCGGGGGGTGGATGAAGCGGAGATGGGATCTTTGATTTGGGAGGTTAAAGGATATGTGCTAATGGGGTGTGTTGGGACAGGAGAGAGGGGGTCAAATCTGCCCCCCTCCTACTTCTAGTACAAGTCCTCTCTAAACCAAAACAAAGAGCACCCCCTAACACCTATCCTCTAACTCCCCTAAAATCCCTCCTGGCAGCATAATGGTTACCTGCCAATGCTCCCCCCAACCCCTCCTCTGCAACACTCCTTTGGCATACCTTAGGGCAGGTGCTGTTGCATGGATGGTGTCCCTCCTCATCCTCGGCTCTTTCTTCCGGCCTGAGCCAAGGAGGAAGCAGCAGTGACTGTAGCTGGTGGGGTCAGAGATCTGATTGCGGCCACGCCGTGTGGAGGTGTGTGTGGGGACGGTCGGACCCCGGGCACCCAGTCTATCTCTGCCTCCTCCCCCAGTCTCCCTGCACATCATATGGAGCAGAGGAGATCCCGGAAAGGGAAGGAGGGCGCCGCAACGCCCCTCTCAATGCGGCGCCGTTGCCAGTCTGAGCCGGGTGTCACCCTCTGGTGGGTGTCACCCTGGTGCGGGCCGCACCCCCACACCCTCATAGCAACGCCTCTGGCGACAGCTTCCCCTATACCTCCGACCACTGACAGTTTCTCCGGCTGACAGAACCGTCAACTCTGGTTGGGCTGCAAGCCGCAATCCCAACCCTGCGCTGCTCTCTTGCTTCTGGATAGGCCCTCAGACAGCCTAGCTGCCAGATGTGCCCGGGATAGGCCCAATCTCTGACCTGACTCCACCCAAATATATAGGTTCTCCCAACATGCCAAGGGATTTAAGAAAACCCCTGCCCAATGGCTGCCCACATAACCATAACCTGGCCTTGGGTTGCCCTTCTCGTATCGAGTACCACCAAGTACCCGGCCACCTAGTGGTAGAAGAGAAAAGTGCAACAAGGCCGAACTTGGGGAGAAATCAATTAGCCAGGATAATTATTCCTGGCAAGTAAATTTGTGAGGAGCTCCGTGACTTAAATCCAGGGTGCTACATGAGTATAATTTACTGTATGACGATCGCGTCTTAATAAATGCTGTGGGATAATGCACTAGGCTTGTGCGCCATCTTTTGGTCATGTTTGTTTTATAGCTACTTTTCCAGGTGGCGGAAGGGGGCCCCACCCCCTCCCGCCGCCACCTTTATTGGGTTCTCCCATGTGATGGCGGAGCCCAGTAAGGATGTAACTGGCAGCATCGGCTTCCCCAGACACAGTGAGAAGAACGGATGTTGTTCCTCCCACTGTGTGACATCAGAAACCCGGAAGCGACGAGGATTTGGTCCCTTCTGGTTCCGGTCTCCTGTAAACAAGCCTTTTACCGGCTTGAACAAGCATCTTATCAAAGCGATCTTGGTTTGATGAGATGCTTTGGAGGGCAGAGGAGTGATATGCGGTCTAACGGACCTCAGATCTCTCCATAAAGAGGACCTGTCATGGCCTATGCTTTCACAAGGGCTGTAGTTCATCCATTTTGATAGCAATATAAGAGATTTAAAAGAATTTAAAAATACAGTGTAATTTTTATTTTATTTTTTTATAAAAATTTTAAGTGCCCAGATCCCCCTGTGCTCACGCACCAAGGTGACCACACACACTGATGGGAAAAAAGTATTTGACCCCCTGCTGATTTTGTACGTTTGCCCACTGACAAAGAAATTATCGGTCGTTTTATTTTAACAGTGAGAGAATAACAACAAAAATATCCAGAAAAACGCATTTCAAAAAAGTTATACATTGATTTTGCATTTTAATGAGTGAAATAAGTATTTGATTCTCAGCAAGATTTCTGTCTTCCCAGGTGTCTTCTATACAGTTAAAGTGGAGGGCCACCCAAAAGACAAAAAACACATTAACCACTTCAGCCCCGGACCATTTTGCTGGCCACTTTTTGCGATTCGGCACTGCGTCGCTTTAACTGACAATTGCACGGTCGTGCGACGTGGCTCCAAAACAAAATTGACGTCCTTTTTTCCCACAAATAGAGCTTTCTTTTGATGGTATTTGATCACCCCTGCGTCTTTTATTTTTTGCTCTATAAACAAAAATAGAGCGACAATTTTGAAAAAAAAAACGCATTATTTTTTACTTTTTGTTACAATAAATATCCCCCAAAAATATATATAAAAAAAAAAAATTTCCCTCAGTTTAGGCCGATACGTATTCTTCTACATATTTTTGGTAAAAAAATCGCAATAAGCAATTATTGATTGGTTTGAGCAAAAGTTAATAGCGTTTACAAAATAGGGGATAGTTTTATGGCATTTTTATTAATAATTTTTGTTTTACTAGTAATGGCGGCGATCAGCGATTTTTATTGTGACTGTGACATTATGGCGGACACATCGGACATTTTTGACACATTTTTGGGACCATTGTCATTTATACAGCAATCACTGCTATATAAATGCAGTGATTCCTGTGTAAATGACACTGGCAGTGAAGGGGTTAACCAGTGGGTGGTAGTGTAGGGGTTAAGTGTTGCTAGGGGTGTGTTACTAACTGTTGGGGGCTGGGCTTTCATTTAGTGAACACTGATCTCTGCTCCAATCACATGGAGCAGAGATCAGCGTTGCTAGGCAGAACGGGGAGATGCTGTTTACAACGGCATCTCTCTGTTCAGCCGCCCCGTGAGATGATCGCGGGTATCCCTGCGGCGATCGAGTCCGCGGGACCCGTGACCGGACTCACGGGGGTCCCGACCAGCACATGAGGGCGCCGCCGGCAGCGCGCTCGCGATGGCAGGGCGGCATTAAAGATTGGACGTACCTGTATGCCAATATGCTTGCCCGTGCCATTCTGCCGACGTACATCGGCGTGCGCTGGTCGGGAACTGGTTAATCTTAAAAAATAAAAAAAATTAAATAAAAAAATAAAATTTGAAAAAAAAAACTTTTTTTTTTTTTTACTCACAAAAACCCCTGTTGCTAGTCGGTCTTCCTAATCTGCCTCTTCCTATTCTGCTGCGCTGTTTCTTCAATTCTTCCTCCTCGGGGAACGTCCCCGTTGTCTTCTGGGAAATGATGTGTGTGTCCCAGGAAACAACGGGGCCATCCACAAAGCGCAGCGCGGCTCGCGCATGCTCAGTAGGAAGCGGGCAGTGAAGCCGCAAGGCTCCACTGCCTGTTTCCCTTAGTTAGGATGGTGGCGCCGGCAGCCAATCCAATGAATGGATTGGCCTCGGGGCGGCCAACATTGTGGGCTCGCTGGACAGGTAAGTGTCCTTATTCAAATTCAGCAGCTACAGTGTTTGTAGCTGCTGAACTTATTTTTTTTTATTTTTTATTTTTTTTAACGCCCGGAACGCCCCTTTAAATGGAGTGCTCCTAATCTGAGTTTGTTACCTGTATAAAAGACCTGTCCACGGAAGCAATCAATCAGATTATCAAAATTTATAGACTGATCATTTCTTTGTCGGTTGGCAAATGTACAAAATCATATACACCGGAATCTCCAGATAACCAAAAGTTTCTCCAAATTTCTATTCAGACCTAAACGAATTGCACATGTCTAATATTTATAAAGCCGCACATTCACCACCAGTGAATGTTTGGTGAGGGGTACATTCACTGCTTTATAAATATGCCCCACGGTGGTTTTTCTGGTATCTCTGGTTGAACTTGTTGGACTTGTATCTTTTTCAAGCTAACTGTATGTACAGTAACAATGTAAGAAGCCCCCAGCAGTGTTCAGTCTATTCTCTATTGTTCTCAGGCTGATGACATTGTTCATGTCTTGTTTTTCTTGCAGCAATAAACCGCTGATGGTGATCCATCATTTGGAGGACTGTCAGTACTGCCAAGGTAATCTCACTCGTCCAGATTCCCGTCCCCATACAAGACCCTATTCTTCTTTTATGGTGGGGATATGCAATTAGCGGACCTCCAGCTCTTGCAGAACTACAAGTCCCATGAGACACAGCAAGACTCTGTCAGCCACAAGCATGACACCCAGAGGCAGAGGCATGATGGGACTTGTAGTTTTGCAACAGCTGGAGGTCCGCTAATTGCAGATTCCTGTATGGAGTTTCCACCAGACCCAAACCTATTCAATATGGCATCCTGTAGCAAGCAGCCAATGAAAATATTGTCTTTCATCGGCCTGTCTCCTTATACTAAAGTCTGATTGGTCGCTATAGATTGATTAGGCACATCATTGCTTTAATAAATAATTATATGGCTTGATTAAATGAATCCAAGCACGGGTGCATAATGGTGCAGCACCGGGTTTCGGGTTCTGTTTCCCTCTGGGGTTCGGTCTGCATGAAGTCATTGGGGTGGATTTACTAAAGGCAAACAGGCTGTGCACTTTGCAAGCACAGTGGCTCCAGAACTTAGTAAATGAGGTGAAGCTTCACATTGCAAAGAATACCCAATCACATGCAAGAAAGAAAAAAAAAAGCATTTCTGCTTGCACATGATTGGATGATGGAGGTCAGCAGAGCTTCCCCTCATTTACTAAGCTCTGGAGCAATGGCACTTGCAAAGTGCACATTCTATCTGCCTTTAGTAAATCCACCCCACTTAGTTTTCCCTGTGATTGGGTGGGTTTGCTCTGGTTGCATACTACCGGGTGATATGCATACTGCTGAGTCAGAAACTATGGTGAATCTCATCCCCACTGTGAGCTGCTGGAACTTTTCTTGTGAATTTGATGGCGGCTCACTATTACGGTCACTCTGCATTGCCAGCTGTTCTAGGGGCAGTGTGCGGTCCACGTATGCAGTGCATTGCACACAGCTCCCTTTTTTTTTGTATGAGCTTCATTTGAAGCGTACAAAATATACACTTCATTCCCAGCAATGTCAGGTAATGTGAAGCCTGACATTGTAGTTCGAATTGGGCCGCTGTGCTGCGATAAAATGCAGCATGTCTGCATTTTACTGCAGTGCAGTGCTAGGCGGCCGGGCTCGCAGTCTCCGCTCGAATTCATCCCAAAGGTGTTCTATCGGGTTGAGGTCAGGACTCTGTGCAGGACAGTCAAGTTGCTCCACCCCAAACTTGTCCATCCATGTCTGTATGGACCTTGCTTTGTGCACTGGTCCAAATCATTTGGTGGAGGGGGGTGATTATGGTGTGAGTTTTTTTTTCAGGGGTTGGGATTGGCCCCTTAGTTCCAGTGAAGGGAAGTCTTAAGGAGTCAGCATACCAAGACATTTTCATGTTCCCAACTTTGTGGGAACAGTTTGCGGATGGTCCCTTCCTGTTCCAACATGACTGCGCACCAGTGCTCATGTTGGAAGAGGAAGGGGTCATCCCCAAACTGTTCCCTCAAAGTTGGGAACATGAAATTGTCCAAAATGTCTTGGTATGCTGACGCCTTAAGAGTTTCCTTCACTGGAACTAAGGGGCCAAACCCAACCCCTGAAAAACAACCCCCACACCATAACCCCCCCTCCACCAAATGAAGCAAGGTCCATAAAGACATGGATGAGCGAGGTTGGGGAGGAGGAACTTGACTGGCCTGCACAGAGTCATGACTTCAACCTGATAGAACACCTTTGGGATGAATTGGAGTGGAGACTGAGAGCCAGGCCTTCTCGTCCAACATCAGTGCCTGACCTCACAAATGGGCTTCTGGAAGAATGGTCAAACATTCCCATAGACACACTCCTAAACCTTGTGGACGGCCTTCCCAGAGGAGTTGAAGCTGTTAAAGGCTGCAAAGGGCCAACTCAATATTAAACCCTACGGCCTAAGACTGGAATGCCATTAAAGTTCATGTGCATGTAAAGGCAGGTGTCCCAATACTTTTGGTAATATAGTGTGTGTAAGCTCCAGAGGTAGAGGGTCTGAGAATAGTACTCTACAATATGTTGCTAGTATATCACAGTAATAATAATAATAATATAATTCTCATACAATTATCTTACACCAGCTCTGAAGAAAGTATTCGCAGAAAGTGAAGAACTTCAGAAACTGGCCAAGGAGAACTTCATCATGCTCAATCTCATGGTATGCCGATTTATATTACAATTCTTCTTCTTTCATTCACCTTCATGGTAACAATGACTAATGCCGCGTACACGCGATCGGAAATTTCATCGCAAAATGCGACTGTATGTATGCTCCATCGGACTTTTGCTGGCCGGAATTTCGGCCAGCAAAAGATTGAGAGCAGAAATGAGAGTAAAAGTATTCTCGCGCCTACCAATGTGTCCTAAAACTAGTGGGGTTGCAGCAAAACACCGGCAGGGGTATACACCCTCCCCAGATTAAGTGATAGTGATTAAGAAATGGTGTTGCGCTCCGACTACTTAGATCTAATTAAATTAACATGTACTCAGGTGACAACCAAAACAGAAATAAACTAAAGTGTGAAACTGTATGTTTAAATAGGCTCAGACAATGTGCATAAATATTAAAGTGCAATAAACCAGGTCACATTGTGCGCTTGACAAAAAACTTGATATGAAAAATCCTCTATAGATGACAGTGAGATGATATTAAGTATATATCCAAATATATAAATGATATGAAAAAAAAAAAAAAAAAAAAAAAAAAAAAAAAAAAAAAAAACAACTGAGTGTCGTTATAAAAGTGCAAAACAGATCAAAGAATACACAAAATACTAAAAATCCATGTGTAGTGTATCACGTGTCTGAACAAAATACTAATAGTCCATAAGCAGTGAAATGTGTGTTTGAGCAAAAATTCCAAAAACAAAAATAAGGTGAACTATAGTTATATGGAGAGCATATCCATTTAGTGAAAAAATGCGTCCATTTGATGATCAACAAAGCAGTGTCCTGCGTGCTCCAAAAGCAGGGGGTGGATTCCACCAGTGCTCCTATGCGTATAATATCCTCACACTAGGTGCAGTAATTACCTTACCTTACTGCTGTAAGGTAAACAGCATTTCCAAAGTGACGCTTGTTGTCCAATGTAGGTTCAGTAGGTGATGTAATCCTGGACTCTCATTCACCGTAGGCACGTTGTAACATGCAGAGAAAGCAAGGGGAACACTCCAATAGTGAAGTACGTATTCACAATTTATTGGGTATAAAACGAAGGTAAGGTACTCACATTTAAAACAATAATAAAAGCACAACTTAAATGAACGCGTGTCACGTTCGCGCTTCCGGACGTCACTTCCGGTGTCCTTACTGGCCAATTGTGTTCCTACGCGTATCGTCAAATGACTTCATCAGGGAATTCCCTGATGAAGTCATTTGACGATACGCGTAGGAACACAATTGGCCAGTAAGGACACCGGAAGTGACGTCCGGAAGCGCGAACGTGACACGCGTTCATTTAAGTTGTGCTTTTATTATTGTTTTAAATGTGAGTACCTTACCTTCGTTTTATACCCAATAAATTGTGAATACGTACTTCACTATTGGAGTGTTCCCCTTGCTTTCTCTGCATGTTACAACGTGCCTACGGTGAATGAGAGTCCAGGATTACATCACCTACTGAACCTACATTGGACAACAAGCGTCACTTTGGAAATGCTGTTTACCTTACAGCAGTAAGGTAAGGTAATTACTGCACCTAGTGTGAGGATATTATACGCATAGGAGCACTGGTGGAATCCACCCCCTGCTTTTGGAGCACGCAGGACACTGCTTTGTTGATCATCAAATGGACGCATTTTTTCACTAAATGGATATGCTCTCCATATAACTATAGTTCACCTTATTTTTGTTTTTGGAATTTTTGCTCAAACACACATTTCACTGCTTATGGACTATTAGTATTTTGTTCAGACACGTGATACACTACACATGGATTTTTAGTATTTTGTGTATTCTTTGATCTGTTTTGCACTTTTATAACGACACTCAGTTGTTTTTTTTTTTTTTTTTTTTTTTTTTTTTTTTTTTTTTCATATCATTTATATATTTGGATATATACTTAATATCATCTCACTGTCATCTATAGAGGATTTTTCATATCAAGTTTTTTGTCAAGCGCACAATGTGACCTGGTTTATTGCACTTTAATATTTATGCACATTGTCTGAGCCTATTTAAACATACAGTTTCACACTTTAGTTTATTTCTGTTTTGGTTGTCACCTGAGTACATGTTAATTTAATTAGATCTAAGTAGTCGGAGCGCAACACCATTTCTTAATCACAAAAGATTGAGAGCAGGTTCTCAATTTTTCTGACGGAAAAAGTTTCGATCGGAAATTCCAATCGTCTGTAACGATTCCGATGCGCAAAATTCCTACGCATGCTCGGAAACAATTCCACGCATGCTCGGAAACATTGCATTTCATTTTCTCGGTTTGTCGTAGTGTTGTACGTCACCGCGTTCTTGACGGTCGGAATTTGGTGTGACCCGCGTTTAAGCAACACAAGCTTGAGCGGAATTCCGTCGGAAAAACCATCCAAGGCTTTTCCGACGAGGATTCCGATCGTGTGTACGCGACATTACACAAAGGAAATGTATAATGGATTTGTTTTATATCATCCGTGACTGGGGAGCGATGGGATGAATTGTTCATGTGCTGATTAAAGTTTTTCTAAACCCAAAAAACAAAAATGCAATATGTATCGCAGCTCACCAGTCCTTAGATGTGGTTGCTGCATTTGTTTTCTTTTTGGTGCTTCTTTTGCATTTTATTTTCACCTGGTGATCCCTGCAAACAGTGGCGGTGGTGGGGCTTCCTGAAGAAATCCATGCTTTCTGTACCTGAGTGCTGGGCTGAGCGCCGTTCTTATGAGGGATTCGGTTTTATTTTAAGGATTAAACCCAAAAGCAAACCTTTTATTATATTGCAGCTTACCAATTCTTAGATGTAATGGCTGCATTTGTTTTCTTTCTTCTATTTTCATCTGGTGATTCAGCCAGTAAGTATTTTAGCTCTCCAGCAGAATGTATCCGTTTACAGGGATGGACAAACCACGTACCACTGACGGGAGTGATTACAATGATCAGCTTTTATTTATTTATGTAAAACCTTTATCCCAAAAGGTGAAAAACTGTTCTATGTAACTGACTATAAAGTGTGAGCTGGAATTTGGCTTCTATTTGTTATTGTATTTAAATCTGCTAGTACAGCTAACACCCCCCCAGACTGGCAATGCTGCTGTCTCCTGATCCCCCTGTGTCCATTCCTCTGGAATTGTCTCTAATACAGGCTAGATCACCAGGTCAAAACAGAGGGCAAAAAAAGCCAAAGAAAAGAAAACAAGTGCAGCCACCACATCTAATGATTGCTTTGCAGATATGAGAAACCGAGATATCCTTTTCTCTGTACAGAGCCCTGTGTTGATTGTCAACACATAGCTCTGGGCTGTGATTGGACACAGCTGATCAGCAGGTCCCGGCCATGAATCACTGGCTGGGACTGTGTACAATCACAGCAGGTGCCCAGCGGGGGGGTGGTATGGTTGGACTGGGCACGCATGCACGTTCCCTGAACTCGGAAGTAGGCGGAGACATATGGCTATGCCGTTTTGCATACACCAGCCGTCCGTCCACAGTATATGGCGGGGCGGGCGGTCAGGAAGTACATTATCAAGAGGGGTGTTCTGGGTAATGAACACCTTTTGGTCCAGCTTGTATCAATGTATCTATGAGATATTTTATTAAGGTGCTAAATGGTAATAGAAGCTGTACCAGGTGTTAGGGGTTGGTATCCTCATCCTTATTTTGCACAAAGAAAGGGGAAGGCATGAGCACGGAAAACTCCCAGTATCTTAACGTACCATGCCAATATGTAGGAGGACTATCTCAATACCATTATAAAAAGTAATTTTTATTGAATACATATGTATTATAGCCTAGGACGGCAACCCTTCGATTGTGGGCTACCTGTCGACCGCCGACAGGTGACACAGGTAGACTGCAAAGATGTCCCACAGTTGCGACCCGTTTTTTCCTCTAGCGCGGCGCACGCTCACACAATCCAGGCTGCAGAGACAGTCCCTTGAATATGTGCAACTGCAAGGCGTGGAAAGCCTCCGGAATAGCTCAGGCTTGTTCAAGCTCTTCTCCAAACACGGCCGAGCGCTTTGTAGTGCTACTGCATGTCCCTCGCCTCCCCAATGCATGGATTGGATACCATGTGGTGAGAGAGGATTGCCGGGAGGAACCAGCACCGCTGCACGTTCCTTGCGCCACTGTGCATTAAGAACTTCTCTGCTCTCCAAGCCCTCCTGACACCCCCAATACCATACCCATCTGATCCCCCCCCCCCCAATACCATACCCTTCTGACACTCCCAGCCCATCTGACCCCCCCCCAATACCATACCCTCCTGTTCCCCCTCAATACCATGCATCCTGATGTCCCCCCACCTCTAATACCATACCCTCCTGACACCCCAGTGCCCTCTTGAGACCTCAGCCATCCTGAATCCCCTGTACTGTTCCCTCCATATCTCCCAGTACCATGCTCTCCTGACACCCCCCCCCCCCCAGTACCATGCCCCCTCACCCCCTATACCTTGCCCTCCTGACCTCCCTGTACTATGCCCTCCTGACACCTACCATACATCTTACTGACCTCTGTACACTGCCCTACATCCTACTGACCTCTGTACACTGCCCTACATCCTACTGACCTCTGTACACTGCCCTACATCCTACTGACCTCTGTACACTGCCCTACATCCTACTGACCTCTGTACACTGCCCTACATCCTACTGACCTCTGTACACTGCCCTACATACTACTGATCTCTGTACACTGCCCTACATCCTACTGACCTCTGTACACTGCCCTACATCCTACTGACCTCTATATACTAGTGACCTCCGTACACTGCCCTACATCCTACTGACCTCTGTACACTGACCTACATACTACTGACCTCCATACACTGCCCTACATACTACTGATCTCTGTACACTGCCCTACATCCTACTGACCTCTGTACACTGCCCTACATCCTACTGACCTCTGTACACTGCCCTACATCCTACTGACCTCTGTACACTGCCCTACATCCTACTGACCTCTGTAACACTGCCCTACATCCTACTGACCTCTGTACACTGCCCTACATCCTACTGACCTCTGTACACTGCCCTACATCCTACTGACCTCTGTACACTGCCCTACATCCTACTGACCTCTGTACACTGCCCTATATACTACTGACCTCCGTACACTGCCCTATAAACTAATGACCTCCATACACTGCCCTACATCCTACTGACCTCTGTACACTGACCTTCATACTACTGACCTCCATACACTGTCCTACATCTTACTGATCTCTGTACACTGCCCTACATCCTACTGACCTCTGTACACTGCCCTATATACTAATGACCTCTGTACACTACTCTATAAACGAATGACCTCCGTACACTGCCCTACATATATCTGACCTCCATACACCACCCTATATACTACTGACCTCTGTACACTGCCCTACATCCTACTGACCTCTGTACACTACCCTATAAATGAATGACCTCCATACACTGCCCTACATATTACTGACCTCCGTACACTGCCCTACATCCTACTGACCTCTGTATACTGTTCTACATATTACTGACCTCTGTATACTGTTCTACATATTACTGACCTCTGTACACTGCCCTACATACTACTTGCACTGACTCGCAGATAGCCAGCCTGAAATTAGTCAAGAAAATCAGCCTGCAGTACCAGATGTTCTGCTTTCATGTTGAACTCTGGTGTCAGACTTGTGGGGGATGACGAATTACTCCCCAGGTGTGAAAAGAAATGTGAATGAAAGTGAATTCAGAGTTTTTCACTGAAGCTAACTTTTAAAGGTAGGCTAAGTTTTATTAAAATTTTTTTAAATGGTTAAAAGGTTACATTTTTACAGTGACATTAGATTTAGTAGATTTTTCTAGGTTTTTATTGCTGTACTTTTTATTGGGGGCTTGCTAGGTAATTTCTTTAAAAAAAAAAAAGGGGGGGGGCACTGCATGCCTGAGATCTTGGATCTCTTCAATGTTGTCCAGGTAGATCTCCATCTCCCAAATGTTGCCTACCCCTGTATTATACCATACCTGAGAGATCCCTCTGGAAGCTGGAAATCTCTATTAGTCATTACTATTTCACTCTCCACTGATCACCTCTGTCTTCCTGGTCCCGTGCCAAGCGGGTCATCGTCTGCTTGGCACAGACACCATTCAGAGAAAACGTAGCATTTTCTCAATGAAAGCAAGTGATGTCACAATCTCCACCTCTTCCAATCAGAGAACGCTTTGCATTCTGTGAATGGCGCTCATGCCATGCCAAGCAAACAACCTGCTGTGTTCACTAAGCAGCACGGCAACCACTTGGCATGGGACCATGAAACAAGTAGTGATCTTTGGAAGGAAACCTACATTGTCCTCTGCTCAGCTGTCCTTGTAGATTGGATGCTTAGAGCAGAAAATTTGAGGCTTGAAAGCGGTGGTATACCTGCACATTAAAGAAAAAAAAAACCCTGCAAGGCAAAGGCATAATGAGCTAGTATGCAGCACATACTAGCTTATTATGAAATACTCTCCTCAGAACGAAGCCCCCACATCAGAACCCTGTCCTCGGCAAGGAAGTTGACATTTTGCCCTTTGGCGTTTCTTCCAGGTTCGCGGCTCCGGCGTTGTGAGTGGCTGGAGCCGCGATGACAGGAGTTTTCTTCCCGGCAAGTCCGGCAGCGTCTGCCTCTGCATACAAAGGAAATATCTCCTAAACCGTACAGGTTTAGGAGATATTAATTTTACCTACAGGTAAGCCTTATTATAGGCTTACCTGTAGGTAACAATGTCAAATTTGGGTATACAACCACTTTTAACCACTTGCTTACTGGGCACTTAAACCCCCCCTCCTGCCCAGACCAATTTTTAGCTTTCAGCGCTGATGCACTTTGAATGACAATTGCGCGGTCATACAACACTGTACCCAAATGAAATTTTTATCATTTTTTTTCCCACAAATAGAGCTTTCTTTTGGTGGTATTTAATCACAGCTCGGAGTTTTATTTTTTGCTAAACAAACAAAAAAAGATGCAAAAAAAAAAAAAAAAAATCATGTTTAATAGTTTGTTATAAAATTTTGCAAACAGGTCATTTTTCTCCTTCATTGAAGTGCGCTGATGAGGCGGCACTGATAGGCTGCACTGGTGGGCACTAATAGGCTGCATTGGTGGGCACTGATAGGCTGCACTGGTGGGCACTGATAGGCTGCACTGGTGGGCACTGATAGGCTGCACTGGTGGGCACTGATAGGCTGCACTGGTGGGCACTGATGGGCATAGTTAAGGCGGCGCCAATAGGCACAGATAAGGTGGCACTGATGGGCAAAGATGGGCACAGATAAGATGGCACGGATGGGTGGCACTGATGGGCACTGATAGGTGGCACTGATGGGCACTGGTAGATGACACTGATGGGCATGGATATGTGGCACTGGGGTGCAGCACCGTTGTTGAGGCAGATTGTGGGCACTGATGGTTGGCACTGTGGGCACTGCTGGGTGGCACTGACGGGGGGCACTTATTTTTTTAATGAGGTGGCACTGGCAGGGGGGAGGTGGGCACTGGCAGGGGGCAGGTGGGCACTGGCAGGGCTGGCCGTGATCGGGACTGATATCCCGAACACGGCCGCCGGTGATCGGCTCTTTTTTTTTCTCCTCACGCTGTCAGCGCGAGGAGGAATAATAGCCGATTACCGGCTCCGTTGTATCACATGATCAGCTGTCATTGGCTGACAGCTGATCACGTGGTAAGGGGTCGGGATCGACCCCTTGCTCGGATCAGTGATCAGGCGAGTCTCATAGACTCGCCGATCACAGAGAGTCCCGGCAAAGGAGTTCCGCGCTGTAGCCGTCATTCGGCTATAGCGCTGGTCTCAAGTGGTTAAGGAACTACCATGATATATATTTTTTATTTTTTTATGTTTACCAGGGGTCTTCAAACTTTCTAAACAAAGGGCCAGTTTACTGTTCTTCAGACAGAGTAGGCGGATTGTGGTCATTGGGAGTAGAAAAGGTCCCGACGTCAGCTGGAAAAATTAATATCCCATTTTTGGTGTCCGTGGGAGGAATTGTGCTCCATTATTGGTGTCATTGGGAGGATTGATGCCCCATCATTGGACCCAATTGTTGGTGTCATTGGGAGGAACTGTGCCCCATCTTTGGTGTCAGCGGGAGGAATTGTGCCCCATCTTTGGTGTCAGTGAACAGAAATGTGCCCCATGATTGGTGTCATTGGGTCCAGTTGTTGGTGTCATTGGGAGGAATTGTACCAGTACCGGTGTTAGTGGAGGGGGGGGGGGATTATGCCCACTGTTGGTATCGGTGGATAAAATAGTGCTAAAAGGTCTGTGTCATTGGGCCCAATTGTTGGTGTCAGTGGGAGGAATTGTGCCCCATGATTGGTGCCATTGGGAGAAATAGTGCCCCATCAATGGTGTAATTGGGACCAGTTGTTGGTGTCATTGGGAGGAATTGTGCCCCATCATTGGTGTAATTGGGCCCAGATGTTGGTGTTATTGGTAGGAATTGTGCCCTTTCGCTGGTGTTGGTGGAGGGTGCGGGGGGGGGGGGGGGGGGATTATGCCCCATTGTTGGTTTCGCTGGATGAAATAGTGCCCCAAGGGTAAAAGCAAGCTAAGGGCCAAGGTGAGGCTAATTTAATGCAGATAAGGCAACCCTACTATCGATGGAAATCCACTTCCCCATGTGTGGCTTATGAATCAAATGGGCTGTTGGCTATACATCGATTATTCCTATTGGAAGAGATGTAAGAAAATAAATCAATCATTTATCGAAGCGTGTATAGCCACATGGTGGATTGATGGGATTTGTAGTTCACAGAAAAAGATAAGGTCCTTTTTGTGCTTTCATTTAACCTCAAGGAAAGCTACGCTGCATTTCTGGCAGGATCAGCAGATATTTTCTGTACGTGTCGTAAATGTTCTTAGACTGAAAAAATAAAACGAATGCAGCCGCCACATCTAATGACTGGTACGCTTTAAAATATGTTACCAAGAAAATGTCATGATTGTATTTGATGAACAAACTGTTGCAAAAACCTGATCAATCTTTTATCGGTCTCTGCCCCCTCCTCTCCCTCCTCCCCCTCCTCCTCTAGCACGAGACTACAGACAAGAACCTGGCACCGGACGGGCAGTACGTACCCCGGATAATGTTTATTGGTAAGGACAGGACGTGATGTGGTTTTATAATGTTTTTTTTAATGGCCTAGAAGTGGAAATATTGCTACATTTTGATTTTGGTCCCGGGGAATATCATTACCTCCTGTAATGCATGCTTTATCACCATGCGGTATCATGCACCCAAGGGCAACTCTGTGTGTCTGCACAACAGCGTTCAATTTGGCTGTAGGTATGGGTAAGCGTGCAATTGCATGCTTTCCCGCACCCATAAGAGTGTGAACGTAGCCTAAGCTGGCCATACACCTATAGATTATCTGCAGATTTTCTATGGTTAGATGGAAAAAGTGCAACAGATTTTTCCATGTATGCTAAACTGTGTGGATGGAGGAATCTCCCACTGGGCCAAGCTTCAGTATCTTGCTAGTCGGCCTCGCTGGCTCTCAAACTAAACAATGCCTGCACCCAATCAGAATGTTCAGGTATTGTGAGAGCCAGCGGGGCCGACTAGCAAGATATGGAAGCTTGGGGCCAGTGGGAGATTCTTCCATCCACACAGTTCAGCATAGATGGAGGAATCTGTTCCACTTTTTCCATCTGACCATAGAAAATCTGCAGATAATCTATAGGTGTATGGCCAGTCTAAGACTGCATTGAGCACAACATGAGACCTACAACCTCTGTAGCTCCCTCCTAGAGTAGACTGCAGTAATCATTGGAGCGGGGTTGATTAATAGGGGCTACTCAGGGTTTTACAGGCTGCTTCCCCCTGTCTTCTAGAGATTTCTTGAACATAGTGGGAAGGAGGGCAGAGACTGCAGCAAGACTGTTGATTAGTGATGTCAGCCAATTCCTGGGGAGGTGTGCCCAGAAGGTGGGGGAAGTCCATAAATAGTCTGAAGCCTGTGCAGCAGGAGCAGCTTGCAGTATGTGAGTGTGGGGAAGTGCTCCTGGGTCCATACTGCGGGAGGAGATCCCTGATGAGGGGCTTTGCCCTCCTGCACAGAAGGCAGGGAAGGAAGCCAGCCCAAAGACACCGAGGTCCCAGCTAGGCCTAGCGGGGGGGGGGGGGGGGGGAAAGGGTAGACATGTGCAGAACGGAAAACATTTTTTTTTAGTTTCAGATAGATTCTTTATGTTACTAATTTTGTTACGTTGATTCATTTCCAAATTTTGTTTAGTTTAGTTTCTGTTAATTTTAGTTTTGTTCAAAATTTTCGAGTTCAGATCGGTCGAAAAAGGATTGATCAATTCGAATTCTGTGTGAAGAATAGCTGGCATGTTAAGCGGGAAGCCAGACGCTGCGTCCTTAACAGCCAATGGCTCATCAGCTGTCAGTGGGCTTCTCCACTGACAGCTGAAATGGAAACAAAAGAATGCCGGCAATAGAAAAGTCAGAAAATGGTATGGGTTTTATGGAGAACCCCACTCCAAAATTAACAAAAAAAAATGGTGTGGGATCCCCCTAAAATCCATACCAGACCCTTATCCAAGCGTACAGCCCGGCAAGTCAGGAAAGGGGTAGGACAAGCGAACATCACCCCCCCCTCCTAAACCATACCAGGCCACATGCCCTCAACATCGGGGGGTGCTTTGAGCCAGAGGGGCTCTGCCATGTTGATGGGGACAAGGGCCTCTTCCCCACAAGCCAGGTTCCGGCTCCCCCCCCCCCCCACCTATGTCAATGAGTATGGGCTACCTATTCACCAAAAATGTGTACAAAGTAAATAAAGGCCTGTATGAGTTTTTGACAATTGCTGCAGCAAAAATGTAATTTCTAAAGAAAAAAATTGAGTCAAATGACTTTGACAAGGGGGCTCCCAGATCCTGCCCCCACCCTTGTGAATGAGTATGGGGTACATTGTACGGCTCTGGTGTGTATATAGAGAGAATTTGGTTAATGGGCTGGCAGCTTCTACACGCCAAAGGACTTCCATGATCACTTTTTATAATGGGCATGATTGAATCCTGAATTTGAGTGGCACACTGTGATATTTGAGTCCAAATACAAATTTATTTCAAAGCCAACGTGCTTCAGGGGGGCTGAACCCCACTTTATCAGGGCTAGCATATAGAAAAATGTAAAAAGTCTCCAATATACATCAATATAATATGTGTTTTTATATAATTAATTGTTCCTTATGTTTGTGCTAAATTTAAGCTATCCTAGCCCTGATGAGGCGGTTGCTGCTCCCGAAACTCGTTGGTTTTGTAAGCAATCTATATTTGGAATAAACTTTTATGTAAACTTCAATATCACGGGGTGGTGCTTCAATTCTCGATTCACTCATCCCACATACTACAGATAAATCAGTGCTGAATCAGTGTAGGTGTGCGGGAGAAGTGCCGACCATGGACTCCTAACCAGACCAAAGCACTGAGAAATGTGAAGATGAAGAACAAACCTGAGTGTCGTCTCTTATTTTACAGATCCCTCACTAACTGTCAGAGCTGACATCACCGGGCGTTATTCCAATCGTCTTTACACTTATGAGCCGCAAGACGTCCCTGTCTGTAAGTTTGTAATCCTAATATGGAGCTCCAGGCAAACCGCTAAATACACTGATTAAATACATACCGTATATGCAAGCTGTTTTACCTGCCAAAGGATATGTATTTCTGTCTATCCAATCCTGAGATTTACACAGTTCTGCCACACAGCACAACCCTGTCTGACCTGGTTATTCTCTCCTGCAGTTAGGTAACATTTATAAGTCTTGTCCCTCCCCCGGCCTGTGATTGGACAGTGAAAAGAGGAGCAGCAAACTGATAAGCTCAGCTTTCTCCTCCTATTCCTTATTAGCATGGGGGGGGGGGGGGGGGCACTGCAGCCCAGTCCCTGTGTACAAAGCCAGATCCATATTCCTTTCACTCTTGAGGACGAGCAATTTTAGATAATTTTGTAGCTTTTTCCTTTTTCTTTTTGTACGTGTTTTTTTTTTTTTTGGGTGTTTGCAATTTTCTGGCTTGAGCATTTTTGTTTTAGCCAATGGAAAGCTAGTTACTAGAAGGAAAGGCAAGAAATTGCACAAAAAGCTTACGTTCCATGTATTTTCAGCCATTTTTCTGATGCCCATTGAAGTCTGTAGAGGCAAAATATTTGCAATTCTGGCCATAAGAAGCTAATTTTCAGGCTTCAAAACTCAGGTGTTCATAAATCATTAAAAAACATTGAACTTAATGGGAATATTGAGCGTTGAAGTGCTTCGGGAAATGCACGTCAAAACGCTTGGTTGTAAATGGAGACATGGTTTTGACAGTTGGGTGTGAAAGAACTTGAGTGTCCTACACAGAGCCCTGACCTCAACCCTACTGAACACCTTTGGGTTGAATTGGAACGCCGACTGTGTGCCGAGTCTTCTCATCCTCAGTACCTGACCTAAATGGTGGCCAGTTCCATAAACACATGGTTTTGCCAGTTTAGTGTGAAGGAACTTGAGTGTCCTACACAGAGCCCTGACCTCAACCCTACTCAACACCTTCGGGTTGAATTGGAACGCCGACTGTGTGCCGAGTCTTCTCATCCTCTACATGACCTAAATGGTGGCCAGTTCCATAAACACATGGTTTTGCCAGTTTGGTGTTACCTGACCTCAATCCCATTGAACATCTGTGGGATGAATTGGAATGCTGATGGTGAGCTAGGTCTTCTCATCCAACATTAGTACCTGACCTCATAAATGCTCTTTAGACTTATTGGGTTGAAATTCCCATAGACACCCTTCAAAATTTGGTGGGATGCCTTCGCAGAAGAGTGGAGGCTGTTTAAGGAGGAATTCAAACTCCATATCAATGTGTGTGGTTTTGGAATGGCATGTCCAAGAAGCTCATATACGGTGCCTTGAAAAAGTATTCATACCTCGTGAAATGTTCAACTTTTTGTTACAACCAAAAACGAAAATGTATTTTATTGGGATTGTATGTGACAGACCAACACAAAGTGGAATATAATTGTGAAGTAGAAGGAAAATAATAAATGGCTTTCAATTTATTTATTTTTTTACAAATAAATATGTGAAAATACGGAAATGTTCGCCCGATTTTCTCATAGTGCATACGAGCCTTAAGAGTGAGGAGGTTGTGCACTGAGAGCAATCTGATTCCAACACATTGGGGTTCATTACTAAACCTAAACCAGTCGGCTTCTAACTTCTGCTTGTTCAATTAAAGCGGAGTTCAACCCAAAAGTGAAGTTTCTGCTTATTCGTCTCCTCCCCCCTCCGGTGCCATATTTGGCACCTTTCAGGGGGGAGGGGTAACGGGGGACCTGTTTTTGACAGGTCCCCTTTCCCACTTCCGGAGACGACGCCAATGGCGAAGCTCGGCCCCCCTCCTCCGCTGTCTGGCCAACTAGAAAGTGTAGTGTGCTTTCTGCATGCGCAGTAGGGAACCAGCTGTGAAGCCAAAAGGCTTCACTGCCGGTGTTGTGGCAGATAGTGTCCTGCCATCATATAGTGTCCGCCCCGTATTGCGCATGCGCAGTACGGAGCAGACAAAGCTTCGGAAAAGCTCCGAAGATGAACAGCGCCTGCGCCGTGAGTGGAGGTGGTAGCCCCACCATCCAAGCGGACATAGGGTTGCTAAAATTAGAGGGCCCCTCGTGGGCTCGATTCGCTCGCCACGCTTCGGGCTCGGCCTCGCTGCTCTTGGCACTTTTATATTCCAACTCTATGTCCACTTGGATGGTGGGGATAGAAGCTGGACTCACGGCGCAGGCGCCGTTCATCTTCGGGTATTTTGGGAATCTGTGTGTGCTGTGTACTGCGCATGCGCAGTACACAGCGGACACTATCAGATGGGGGACAGTATATGATAGGACACCGGGTTCCCTTAATAGCAATGGCGGCAGCACCCAACAGCCGATCCGAAGATCAGCTGGGATGCCGACATTGCGGGCTCCCTGGACAGGTAAGTGTCTATATATTAAAAGTCAGCAGCTGCAGTATCTGTTTGGTGGAGTGGGCAGACCTCCGCTTTAAGCTTTGACAAAAAAAAATGGAAGCTTGCAGGAGATATGTCTGGCTGATATTAGGAGGCATGGCATCCAAGTATTTAGCACAGTGGCGGGCTGCTGGTGCTCAATATTGTTGGGGGGCACAAATAAACTGAAAAATATTGAAAACACCCCATCAATTGCAGCCTCACTTGTGCCCCATCAATTGCAGCCTCACTTGTGCCCCATCAATTGCAGCCTCACTTGTGCCCCATCAATTGCAGCCTCACTGTGCCCCATCAATTGCAGCCTCACTGTGCCCCATCAATTGCAGCCTCACTGTGCCCCATCAATTGCAGCCTCACTGTGCCCCATCAAATGCAGCCACTTGTGCCCCATCAAATGCAGCCACTTGTGCCCCATCAAATGCAGCCACTTGTGCCCCATCAAATGCAGCCACTTGTGCCCCATCAAATGCAGCCACTTGTGCCCCATCAAATGCAGCCACTTGTGCCCCATCAAATGCAGCCACTTGTGCCCCATCAAATGCAGCCACTTGTGCCCCATCAAATGCAGCCACTTGTGCCCCATCAAATGCAGCCACTTGTGCCCCATCATATGCAGTCACTCGTGCCCATTTTATGCAGTCACTTTTGCCCATCAAATGCCCCCAGTTGTGCTCATCAAATGCGGCCACTATGGCCCCCGCTGTCTGCCCGGCACTTACCTCATCTTAGTGGCGGGTCAGTCAGTGGGTGATGGTGGGAACTGTGGGATGGCTCCTGTGTCCTCCATGCTTCCCCCTCTTCTGTTGTTCCATTTTGATAGGAGTCCAATAGGAGCACCTGTGCCTTCAGCCAATCAGGTCATGGTTATTAGACCCACGCTACTTGATTGGTGGAGAGGCGGTTCAATGTTAGAAAAGCAAATATAAATTTTCTTTTCTAACACATCTGGGTGGACTGCGAGTGCAATGCTCTGCACTCTGAGTCCACCTTTTTTTGAAGCCTATTAGAGCCTATGGCTCTAATCAGGTGTTTCAAAAAGAACACCCCCACTGCTGTAATTCAGACGCCCGGTGTCTGAAAAGGGGTCCGACGCATGCATAGGGGGTTGCGGCAGCGGCCATGGATAGATTCATGCTATGCATGAATCTATCAATTGGTCATAGAGGAGGGGGTGGCTGGAGAGAGGGGGAGGCGTCTGCCCCCCCAATGGACGGGCCGCCCCTAGGGTGACAACATTTCCAAACTGCTATTCAGGGACAATTTTGCCAAGGACTGGGGGTGGTTGAATGTAATGTAGTCTGAGTTGACGGGGATTTCAGGGGCGAGTGATTTTTCAGGTGAATGGCTGGTTTTAGCACTTATATCATCCCAACACTATGCTTGTTATGGTGTCAGGATGATCAAATCATATTATTTCTATTGCTACATTGTAATATATAATGAAATAGTTCAACTCGCCATAATGCAGAATCAGTGGGAACCTGAGCTTGTCACTTGCCACCAGATGCAGCATGTATCCGTGGTCTGTTACCAGATGCACTGTGTCACTTGCCATCGTGCCAGTGCGGCCCGGGGACCTGTTTTAGAGCATGCTGGAGTGGGCCCAGAAAAGATAGAGGAGGTGGGTGGCAGTGGCTTCGCTAGGGTTGGTGTCACCCCACTGGTGTGGTAAAACAAGGTGTCACCCCCCTGCCAAGTAAAGTCCCCCCTCAGTACAGACCCCCGTCCTTCAGTATAGATCCCTCTCCCTCAGTACAAACCCCCCTCCCCACGGCGGCCTCTGCTCCCTTTTGGCTTGGACGGGCTCGGCTGTGCTGGGGCATGGGGGGCTGTCTCAGCTCGGGCGGGCTCAGCTGTCCTTGGGCAGAGTGACGGTCTCGGCTCCCCTCGGCTGGAGACGGATGGAGCTGGAGGCAGAGCAAGTTCCAGCGCTCTGTCAATTTCATTCCAGGACACTGTATTGTCTCGGAATGAAGGTGCCCGGACTCGGGACAGACTTGCTAAGTGGCAATCCGGGACACGTGGGCACCCTAGCGCCCCTGAGTCAGGCACATTTGTGGGTACAGGCCTCAATGTAAGATCTTAGGCTCCATTCACACTCAAGTGTAGTGATTTACTGATGTTTTTCTGGTATTTTTTTAAGCATTTTTGCAGCATTTTACAAACATTTGTAAAGAGTTTTAGAAGTGTTTTACAGCTTCGGGTGGGAGTGGTGGAAAGCTGCTGTTTGAGCAGAAAAGGAGCGGCAAAATGCTCAGAAATGCTCAAGTCAGGAGTTTCTATTGAAGTCTATGGGGCCAAAAAACACAGCTTGTGTACTTTTTTGAGCGATAGGCGTTTTGCGTAAGCTGACGGAACGCTCAGATGTGAATATTGAAATTAATGGGATTTGGCTTGTTGAGCATTTTAGTGTTACAAGTTTCAAGCAGAAAATCGCTCAGGTTGAGAAGTGCCCTGGTGTTTTTGTTTTGTACTACCAGAGTATCCCATAGCTTTCCTATACCCTGGCCAAGTTCAACTTAGAATAAAGCATCACCAGGGCTGGATTAACGTAGGGGCTATTGGAGCTGCAGCTCCAGGCCCCTACCTTAATATAGGCCCAGCCACCCAGAAAGAACACACACCAACAGAGTTCTTCCCTGACAGGTTCTTCCCTGGTGGGCCCTGCATTCCGCATGAACTGCCTGGGCAGGGTGGTAGGATTGATAATGGGCGCCGCATGAGCAGTCCTAACGGAAGCCTGGGGCATGCCAGTGCAGGGCTCTTGCAGAATTCTGGGGCTTCCATAGTGTTAGGCCTGCTCGGCTGCACTCTTTCAGCACGCCAATGCATGGCCCTTACGGCAACCTGGCAAGTCAAATGCCAGACTTCCCTAAGCTGGCATTTGCCCTTTGGAGTTTGAGCACATGCCAACACAGGCTCTTTGAAACACAGAAGGGTGCCCAGTAAAAGATCCACCAAAATAATCAGCACCAAGCACATGATGCTCTTAATCCGGCCCTGAGCATCACAAAAGTACACCCCTAGACTGTTCATTGAGCCAGAAGAGTGACTGATACTCTGTGCCTGGTGATACATTCGTTTGGGCACCTGCCTTTACATGCACATGAACTTTAATGCAATACCAGTCTTAGTCTGTAGGGTTCAATATTGCGTTATTGGCTCGCAGTCTCCACTCCAATTCATCCCAAAGGATTGATGTCAGGACAATTTCATGCTCCCAACTTTGTGGGAACAGTTTGGAGATGGCCCCTTCCTGTTCCAACATGACTGTGCACCAGTACACAAAGCAAGGTCCATAAAGAATGGATGAGCGAGTTTGGGGTGGGGGAACTTGACTGGCCTGCACAGAGTCCTGACCTCAACCCGACAGAACACCTTTGGGATGACATGGAGTGGAGACTGTGAGCCAGGCCTTCTTGTCCAACATCAGTGCCTGACCTCACAAATGCGCTTCTGGAAGAATGGTCAAACATTCCCATAGACACACTCCTAAACCTTGTGGACGGCCTTCCCAGAAGAGTTGAAGCTGCTATAGCTGCAAAGGGTGGGCCAACCCAATACTGAACCCTACGGACTAAGACGGGGATGCCTTTAAAGTTCATGTGCAGGTAAAGGCAGGAGTCCCAACACTTTGTGTTACATAGTGTCAATAGATCAGTGTGGGACAGAGTCACCTAGCGCCGAGCGTGAAAATGCCAAACAGCACTCCCCCTCCCCCAGGAACAGCAAAAATGCACCCCCCCCCCAAAAAAAAATTTGGGCACCACGCCCCCCTACCTCATGTTATACCACTGCACCCAGGGCAGCTTCCCCTCCTGCCCACCCCTAGTCCCAGTCCTGAGATAGATGGAGAGAGAGATTGAGAGAGAGAGAGAGAGATTGAGAGAGAGAGAGAGATTGAGAGAGAGAGAGAGATTGAGAGAGAGAGAGAGATTGAGAGAGAGAGAGAGATTGAGAGAGAGAGAGAGATTGAGAGAGAGAGAGAGATTGAGAGAGAGAGAGAGAGATTGAGAGAGAGAGAGAGAGATTGAGAGAGAGAGAGAGAGATTGAGAGAGAGAGAGAGAGATTGAGAGAGATTGAGAGAGAGAGAGAGAGAGATTGAGAGAGAGAGAGAGAGAGATTGAGAGAGAGAGAGATTGAGAGAGATATATATTGAGAGAGATATATATTGAGAGAGATATATATTGAGAGAGATATATATTGAGAGAGATATATATTGAGAGAGATATATATTGAGAGAGATATATATTGAGAGAGAGAGAGATTGAGTGAGAGAGAGATTGAGTGTGAGAGGGAGATATTGATTGATTGAGAGCGAGAGATTGATTGAGATAGACAGATAGATCGATCTGTTAATAAGTTATAGCTGAAAGCTTGCCATTAAACATGCACTGCATCACTCAGCGCTGTGGAATTACTCATTCTTAATGATTTTCTTTGTCTTTTTATTGCAGTGATAGAAAATATGAAGAAAGCGATGCGCCTCATCCAGACAGAGCTATGATCAGCGCTCAGCATTGGGCTCTGAAATCTCCCCCCAGATAATAGATTTTTAACAATCCAACTTACACAGGTCTTTTTAACGTCCATAGCGGGGAGATTTGTGTCCATTGCTCCAAGAGATCGCCAACAGTTGGTGCCATTACCTCCCCGTCACTGCTCCACACCTTTCTAACCAATCGTATTCTCGTCAGCTCCCAAGCACAGCCACAGACACAAATTTCCGGGACACTTTTAATGACAAACTGTCATTTTGCCTATTTATAGCAAAGCAGCAGTTGCACCCAGGGCTGTTATAGGAGGGACAGCCAGTACTCCCATATGGGGCCCCATCAGGTCAGCAGGGGAGGGGTCCAGGCCTGGCTGTCCTCCTGCTCCTGCTTCTGCTAACCGGTCCTCCTGCTTCTGCTGTACGGGTCCCCCCGCTCTGCATTGCTTCCTCTTACATCATCCTTGGGCTTTTTCAAAACCTCTGCTACAATGTAACAAGAAAGTGTTAAGATGGGAAAGTAGAGCAAGAAGCCACCTACCTTAGCCAGAAAGATGCCAGGACCCCTAGGTGTGGGTGGTTGGGTGGGCCCTGTGGTTGGGTGGGCCCTGTCTTTGTCAATATCAGGTAGTCTGTACAGAGCCCCGTGATTTCTAATGGAGACCCTGGTTCCCCCTGAAAGCCCAACAAGGTATACGCACATACCTCCCAACATTTTGTAATGGGAATGAGGGAAACCTACTAGCAAATGTATGTAGATATAGGACACGCCCCCTACCACACCCTCTTAAAGGAGAATTAACAAAAAAAAAGGTTAATTAAACCCACAAGGGCTTTTTTTTTTAACCACTAATATTTCTTTATATTGCCTCTTAAAATTAAAAAATGCAGCAATTTAGTATTTGAATGGAAGGTTTAGCACCGGGAAACACTTTTTAAAAGATAAAAAGTGCATTTTATATACATTATAAACTATAGAGATCAGACCAATGAGGGACAGAGGGACATTGCTCCAAATCAGGGACAATTTGGGAGCCTTGTACTCACCCATTTGCACTCGCTAGCTGCTTCCCAGCTCTGTTGGGGTCCTCACGGCCTGAATGTAACAGAGTGGGGCTACTATGCATGGGGAAGCATGTGGCATTGTTTTGTTTCCCCCTTCTGTCCACCTCTGGACAGTGTGTAAAAATTCACCAAGAAACTCTAGGGTAAAATGGAAGCAGAGGGTGTTAAGAGGAATCGCAAGACTCTCTGCAGTCCTGTTAACATAAAACCATCTCTTCTTTCTCTCATTTGAGGTTCTATTTAGTTGAAAAGTTGCATATAATGCGGGCCGCATTCTTCTTCCAATAGCATAGTCTAGCCTTAGAAAATGATCACATGACACGAGGGGGTGGGGCTTGTACAAAAGTATGTGGGGTGTCAGGTCGAACGATGTTCCTGCTCCACCGTGTGCTTCTGTACAAGCTCCGCCCCTTGTGTCACATGATCATTTTAGTAAAAATGACAGGTAGAATAAGTTACTGAAACAAGCATGGCGGTCAACAAAGCATCTAACAAAATAAGGGAGAGATGGGTTTCCGGAGCTACAGAGTCTTCTGACTAGACATGTGCAATTCGTTTCATCCTTTCATTTAATGCATTTCGACAAATTCTGAAATATGCAAATTAACGAAAATCCGTTTAGCGTATTTTTCCAAATATTCATAAATTCTCACATTTGTAAATTCATACATTCGTAAATTCGTAGATTCATAAATTCTCACATTTGTAAATCTGCGCATTCGTACATTTGCGCATTCGTACATTTGTCAATTCGTACATTCGTCAATTCGTACATTCGTCAATTCGTCAATTTGGAAATTTGGAAATTCGTAAATTTGGAAATTCGTAAATCTGAAATAATGATTAACTAATAATAACTTAACTATTACTAACTATTAAATTATAGGTATTGTAATTTCCTTTCAAATTTGGCTGTTAGTGAAGGTAACAAATACAAATTTATCCGAAGTTACGAATTATCTGAAATAATGAATGCCGTATCCAAACGAATGGAACGTAATGAATTAATAATTATAAATCACAATAATAATAATAATAAAAAAAACGTTTTATTATTATTTATTATTAATTTGTTCCGTTCCATTTGTTTAGATGCGGCATTCGTGATTTTGGATAATTCATAACTTCGGATAAATTCGTATTCGTTACGTTCACAAACAGCCAAATTTGAAAGGAAATTACAATACCTATTATTTAATAGTTGGTTACTATTTCCGATTTTTGGGTTTTCGAATTTACAAATTTCCCAAATTTTCTAATGTATGCATTTACTAATTTACCAATTTTTGAATTATTGAATGTACAAATGTATTACTTTTCTAATGTACGAATGCACGAATTTACGAATTTTGATCATAACGAATGACCCCGAAAAACGAACGAAAAATAAAATAAAATAAAGTGAATGAAACGAAAACGAACACATTTTTTGGCAGTGCACATGTCTACTTCTGACTCCCCTCAGCACCCACTGCTTCATTTTCACCCTTTTTTTTCTTTTGCTAAATTTAGGTAGAGATGTCCAGGGGTGCACTTAGAGTTCTTCCACACCATACTGCACATTCAGCGCCTCACTTCAGCGCATCAGAAATGCATGTATGTTGATATGCATTTATCATGCGTTTTCATGTGCATTATATTTGCGTTTTTATGTGTGTTGGCATTTTATTATGTGTTGGCATGTCATCTGCTTTGACAGGTCCCTGGATGGGTCAAAATACTACCAACAATATATTTTTATGTCTGTACCTTCTGTTGCATTACATTTGCATGTGTGCCTGTGTAGGTTGTGCTGCAATAAAATAATTTGAACACAATTCATATTTAAAGGAAAAGAGATTAAGGAAAACAATGTCATGATTGGTAAATGTTTGAGACTTTTTTTTTACCCCGCTATGCCACCTATACTTACTGCCCTAGGTAGAGGTCCACTTAACGCAACTCGCAGCAAAACAGCCTAAATGCGTTGGTGTAGAGCCATGCCATTCATTCTGAATTGCTGCAACAAGATGATGTGAATGAGCCCCTATGGTAAATACAGCAATGGGAGTATTGAACCCCCAACCCCCGACCTTCTGTATGATCACAAGACTCTGCGCTGCTCTGACAACCCTCCAGACGATTCTCCTTTGTCGCTCTGTAAGGTTCTTAAGTTGCATTTTTTTGTAGTCTGTAATCATCCCGGCACATCGGCGTGTTTCTGTATACAGTGATATTTTTAGGAAATGTAGAAATGTTAAATAAAATTGATTTTTGAAAACAAAATTAAGGCTGCAAATTTTATAATTTTTTATAAACAGAGGTGTGCGTTCTAAAATATAAGTAGGACGTGGACGTATTCTGATGGATCCGAACTTTGTAATTCCCATTTTAAAAGCCAAGTCTGCGATTTTTGACAAATCCCATACTGTATATTTTAGTATAATCGCAGTACGGCCTCATTTACACTTGCAGTTTGGGGGCGGTAAAAACACAAGGTTGAGCTTGCATCACCGTGTTGCCACCGTGTGGCAAAAATGATTTCCCCCCCCCTATTGCGCTCTGTGGACAGTACCGCCTGCTGAATGTGAATCATTCCCCTAACTGAGGCCAGGCCAAGACCACCCTGCAACCATGGGCATATAATTGAAAAGATTGCAAAACTTTTGGCCAGATAGAATGAGCACACAATTGTGCCAAGCAGTAGGTGCCACTATGAGCCCTGCAATATTATTATTTATAATAGAGGATTTATATAGCAAGAACAGTTTGCACAGCTCTTTACAATATAAAGAGAGATTACAACACAGTTCAATACAGAAGGAATAGGGCCCTGCTCATAGAGCTTACAATCTAAGGCAGGGGTGGCCAACATTTTGCCCTTCTTGGGCCACATTAGAAGAAGAAGAATTGTCTTGGGCCGCACATAAAGTTCACTAACAATAAAGATGGCTGATGAGCAGAAAAGTTGGGCAGATCACAAGGTAACGATCACAGATAAGGATATAGATAATGTACTTACAGTGCCTTGAAAAAGTATTCATGAAATTTTCCACATTTGTCATGTTACAACCAAAAACATAAATGTATTTTATTGGGATTTTATGTGATAGACCAACACAAAGTGGCACATAATTGTGAAGTGGAAGGAAAATGATAAATGGTTTTCACATTATTTTACAAATAAATATGTAACAAGTATGGGGGGTACATTTGTATGGCGCCCCCCGGAGTCAATACTTTGTAAAACCGCCTTTCTCTGCAATTACAGCTACAAGTCTTTTTGGGGATGTCTCTACCAGCTTTGTACATCTAGAGAGGGACATTTTTGCCCATTCTTCTTTCCAAAATATCTCAAGTTCTGTCAGATTTGATGGAGAGAGTCTGTGAACAGCAATTTTCAAGTCTTGCCACAGATTCTCAATTGGATTTAGGTCTGGACTTTGGGCCATTCTAGCACATGAATATGCTATGTTTAGGGTTGTTGTCCTGCTGGAAGGTGAACTTCCGCCCCAGTCGCAAGTCTTTTGCAGACTCTAACAGGTTTTCTTCTAAGATTGCCCTTTATTTTGGCTCCATCCATCTTCCCATCAACTCTGACCAGATTCACTGTCCCTGCTGAAGAAAAGTATCCCCACAACATGATGCTGCCACCACTATGTTTCACAGTGGGGATTGTGTGTTCAGGGTGATGTGCAGTGTTGGTTTTCCACCACACATAGCGTTTTTGCTTTTAGGTCAAAAAGTTACATTTTGGTCTCATCTGACCAGAGCACCTTCTTCTACATGTTTGCTGTGTCCTCCACATGGCTTCTTATAAATTGCAAACTGACTTATGGTTTTCTTTCAACAATGTCTTTCTTGTTGTCACTCTTCTATAAAGGTCAGCTTTGTGGAGATCACGACTAATAGTTGTCCTGTGGACAGATTCTCCCCCCTAAGCTGTGGATCTCTGCAGGTCCTCCAGAGTTACCATGGGCCTCCTTGGCTGCTTCTCTGATGAATGCTCTCCTTGCCCATCCTGTCAGTTTAGGTGAACGGCCATGTCTTGGTAGGTTTGCAGTTGTGCCATACTCTTTCCATTTTTGGATGATATTGGGATATTTTTTTTATAACCTAACCCTGCTTTATACTTCTCCACAACTTTATCCCTGACCTGTCTGGTGTGTTCCTTGGCCTTCATGATGCTGTTTGTTCACTAAGGGTCTCTAACAAACCTCTGAGGGCTTCACAGAACAGCTGTATTTATAGTGAGAATAAATTACACACAGGTGGACTATATTTACTAATTAGATAGGGTGATCAGACGTCCCCGATTTCCGGGGACAGTCCCCGGACTGAGGACACTGTCCCCGGTTTTGTCCCTGGATTTAGGGGTGGCACCAGGCAGGGCCACTGCTAAACCAGTACAGCTGGTCCTGAACTCAGCAGAGGGGCCCGGACAGCCTCACAGGTTAATCAGCGTCCTGGTGGGGGGAGTAACAATCACTGATCTCTCTTTATAGCTTTCAATAAAGCATCTGACAGTCGCTTCTCCTCCGCTCCTCTCTGTGGTTGTCAGCTGCTTTATTGAAAGATATACAGGGAGATCAGTGATTGTAAATCCCCCGCTGCCCATCAAATGCCTCCTGTGCCCTTCTTTAGCTCCCCGCTTCCTCCTGTGGCTTCCGGTGCCCTCCTGCGGCTCCCCGCCTCTTCTCCCAGTTCTCTGCCTCTTTCTGCAGCTCCCGGTGCCCTGCTGCAGCTCCCCATCTCTTCCTCTGGCTCCCCACCTCCTCTTTCAGCTCCTGATGCCCTCCTGTGGCTCCCCGTGTCTCCCTCTGGCTCCCCACCTCCTCCTGCGGCTCCCTGGGTCCTGCTCTGGTCTCCCCTCCTTGCTGCTCCAGTCCCCCCTCATCCTGGATTTATCAGGACGGAGAGGGGACAAGGAGTCGGTAAATCTGTGATATTAGATATATATATATATATATATATAGAGAAATCAGGACCTCCTTTGTCCTGCTGGTGACTCCTCTAGCATACCTCCCAACAGTCCCGGATTAGCCGGGACCTTCCCGGAAATGGATCTATGTCCATGGATCTATGGCCAATCAATGTAATGTCCCGTAGCAGAGCCAAGTGCCGGAACAAGTTCCACCACTTGGCTCCATTGAAATTATTGGCAGGGGCACGGGGCTTTTTTCCAGCTGGTGTTGCTCATGTCTCCCTGCATGGTGATCTCTATGTTAGCGCTGTTGCCTTCACCTCCCCCTCCGCCACTCTGTGGACCCAGGGGCAGGCTGACCAATCAGGTACTGCCCTGGGTGAACATGAAGACTGAGAGTGGCAGCACGTCCAGGGAGCGGGATAGCACCCGGCCGATCTGGACAGACTGACCAGAGGTTAGGACGGGCGGGCTGGAGGTCCAGCTAGAGACAGCAGGAGATCTGCTGGATGGAGCAGTTCCATGACCACCGCGCTATGAGAACGGGGTCTGCGCACTGCATGGAAGGTACTGTGTCACACACACACACACACCTTCCTGCAGGAGGGACTACAGACAGCGCTAGGATCTCTCTCCCTGCCCCCTCCCCTTCCTTCTCCCCCCCCTTCCTTCTCCCCCCCCTTCCTTCTCCCCCCCCCCCTTCCTTCTCCTCCCCCTTCCTTTTCTCCCCCTTCCTTTTCTCCCCCTTCCTTTTCTCCCCCTTCCTTTTCTCCCCCTTCCTTTTCTCCCCCTTCCTTCTCCTCTCCCCCCCTTTCTTCTCCCCCTCCCTTCTTCCCCTCTCCTTCCTCTACCCCACCCCCCTCCACCCCACCCTCCAACCCTGCACTCAGTACATAGCGCACCCCGCAACCCTGCACTCAGTACATAGCGCACCCCCCAACACTGCACTCAGTACATAGCACATCCCGGAACCCTGCACTCAGTACATAGTGCAACCCTGCACTCTTTATGTAGCGGTCCCCACAACCCTGCATTCAGTATGTAGCGCATCCCGCAACCCTGCACTCAGTACATTACGCAACCCTGCACTCAGTACATAGCACATCCCGGAACCCTGCACTCAGTACATAGCGCACCCCCCAACACTGCACTCAGTACATAGTGCAACCCTGCACTCTTTATGTAGCGGTTCCCACAACCCTGCATTCAGTATGTAGCGCATCCCGCAACCCTGCACTCAGTACATTACGCAATCCTGTACTCAGTACCTAGTGCACCCCACAACCCTGCACTCTTTATGTAGCGCACCCCGCAACCCTGCACTCAGTACATAGCGTGCCTCTCAACCCTGCACTCAGTACATGTAGTATAAAAATGCAGACTCCAAACACTCCTGACCCCTGCATTCTGTGCATTACACCCTCCCGACCCCTGCATTCTGTGCATTACACCTTCACGACCCTGCGTTCTGTACATTACACACCCACATTGTTGCCGCGGCGCGTGCTGCAGGTTGTCCCTTGACTCAAGTGTCTCTCATTGGGAAGTTCAAAAGTTGGGAGGTATGCTCTAGTGATAACCAATGATGTATATAAAGGAATCATGATCTCCTTCCTCCTGCTGGTGACCCCTCTATTGATATAAATATCTATATAGAGGGGTCAGGACCTCCTTCTTCCTGCTGGTGATCCCTCTAGTGATATAAAGATCTACATATGTACAAGATCTGTGATATTGTTGATCTGGAGGATAATGCACGGGTGTTATGTAACCCATTAGCATGTATTGCATTAAGGCAAACCATCGGAATGGGTTTTGCCCCAAAGATCGGAAGCGTCAGAAGCGTTTTGCTGCACAGCACTATGGTGCGTTGCCGCGTGTTACAGAACATTGCAAAGCAAGTGCTGGGCCTTAGCGCATTGGGGTGGTATTAAAAATGAATGGCCCCGCAAGACATCAACGTACAGTTCCCACAACTCGTAGGGATAAATCACTTTACAGTATTTGTTTTCCTTTCCTAGACTGAGCTGGACTCGTTCACTTGCTTCTCATGATTAGCAGACCATAAACATCAGCGGCTGAACTGGCGGAACCGGATCTGCGGCAGCATCCGTCTTTGGCCTGCAGGGTGTTGGCCGGCACAGCAGGTGGTCATTGTGAACGCTGACGAGCTCCATCTATATTTCCCAATATGACACAGACAAATATTTGTACAACTTCCGAACAAAAGGGGCCATCGCAGTGCTGAGTGTGCAGAGCTAAGGACACATCAGCATTCGGAGACGTTGGCGAGAATGTCGGCTCTGAGTCAGCGCAGAACCTTCAGGAATGTGAATGGGCAGGAAGCCACCGACCCGACATTTCCTCCTTTACAACCCACCGGGTCTCATCACACCCGAAATAATGTCACCGATACAAATCTCCGATCAGGAAAATACAATAAGATAAGATGTTGACTAAATTATTTGTTGCTAAAAAAATGTGGCTTGGTGACAAATTGCTGCAATCTCTGTGGCCCAGATCTTCAAGCCGTATTAAATACATTAACAAATTGAACCCAAACTCCAGCTAACACTTTATAATCAGTTACAGCAAAAATTGGGGGGGGGGGGGGGTGGAATAAATAAAAGAAGATCATTGTTCGCACCACTGTCAACATTAACCACTTGACCACTGGGCACTTAAACACCCTTAATAACCAGACCAATTTTCAGCTTTCGGTGCTCTCGCATTTTGAATGACAATTACTCAGTCATGCAACACTGGACCTATAGGAAATTTTTGTCCTTTTTTTCACACAAATTGAGCTTTCTTTTGGTGGTATTTAATCACCACTGGGTTTTTTATTTTTTGTGCTATAAAAGAAAAAATACCGAAAATTCTGTAAAAAAATGAATTTTTCTTTGTTTCTGTTAGAAAATTTAGCAGATTAGTAATTTTTTCTTCAGAAATTTTGGCCATAATTTATACTACTACATATCTTTGGTAAAAATAAGTACAAATTGGTGGATATTATTTGGTCTTTGTGAAAGTTATAGAGTCCACAAGCTATGGTGCCAATATCTGAAAATTGATCACACCTGAAGTACTGACGGCCTATTTCAATTCTTGAGACCCCAACATGCCAGAAAAGTACAAATACCCCCCAAATCACCCTTTTTTGGAAAGAAGACATTCCAAGGTATTTAGTAAGAGGCATGATGAGTTTTTTGAAGTTGTCATTTTTTCCCACAATTCTTTGCAAAATCAAGATTTTTTTTACTTTTTTTTTTTTTTTTTTTCACAAAATTGTCATATTATCAGGTTATTTCTCACACACAGCATATGCATACCACAAATTACACCCCAAAACACATTCTGCTATTACTCCCGAGTATGGCGATACCACATGTGTGAGACTTTTACACAGTGTGGCCACATACAGAGGCCCAACATGCAGGGAGCGCCATCAGGCGTTCTGGAGCACCCAGGACAATTCTGACATTTCTCTCCTACATGTAAAAATCATCATTTATTTGCTAGAAAATTACATAGAATCCCAAAACATTATATATGTTTTTTTAGCAAACACCCTGGAGAATACAATGGTGGTCGTTGCAACTTTTTATCTCGCACGGTATTTGCGCAGTAATTTTTCGAATGCTTTTTTTTTTGGAAAAAAAACTGTTTTGTGCTTAAAAAAAAAAAAAAAAACACAGTAAAGTTAGCCCAATTTTTGCATAATGTGAAAGATTAAATAGATACCTAATATGTCACTCTTCAAAATTGCACACGCTCGTGGAATGGCGCCAAACGTCGCTACTTACAAATCCCCATAGGCGACGATTTAATTTTTTTGTACTGGTTATATGTTTTGAGTTACAGAGGAGGTCTAGGGCTAGAATTATTTCTCTCGCTCTAACGTTCGCAGCGATACCTCACATGTGTGGTTTGAACACCGTTTTCATACGTGGGCGGGACTTACGTATGCGTTCGCTTCTGCTTGCGAGCACATGGGGACATGGGCGCTTTAAAAAAAACATTTTTTTTTATTGTTCATTTTACTTTATTTATTTTAGTTTGACATTTTTTTCCCCAAAAATATTTTTTTTGATCACTTTTATTCCTATTACAAGGAATGTAAACATCCCTTGTAATAGGAATATGGCATGACAGGTCCTCTTTACAGTGAGATGCGGGGTCAATAAGACCCCACATCTCACCTCTAAGCTGGGAAGCCTGAAAAAAAAAAGATTCTGGCTTTGATCGTATTAGTGAGTCGGTAGAAGCACCGGAGGGCGGCGGGAGGGGGGGGGGGGGGGGGATGTCTATGGCTGGATATTGCAGGGTATCACCGACTATGGCTGGGTATCTCAGAGTATGGCATTGCAGAGTATGGCGTTGCAGAGCATTGCAGGGTATTGGCGGGTGTTGCAGAGCATTGCAGAGTGTTGCAGGGTATTGGCGGGTGTTGCAGAGCATTGCAGAGTGTTGCAGGGTATTGGCGGGTGTTGCGGAGTGTTGCAGAGCGTTGCGGAGTGTTGCAGAGCGTTGCAGAGTATTGCAGAGCGTTGCAGGGTATTGCAGAGTGTTGGCAGGGAATTGAGGGGTTAATTTTCGGTGAGCAGCGATGTGGGCACTGCAGATGCAGCCCACCTCGCTGCTGACACCGATCTCTTTCCCCTCCGCTGCACGGATCGGTACAGAGAGGGGGAGGGAGGAACCGGCGTCATAACATGACGCCGGTTTGTTTACAAGTGATCACTCCGTCATTTGACGGAGTGATCACGTGGTAAACGGCTAGCGATGAGCGGCCGTTTACCGTGATTCGTGATGCGCCGGGTCCACTGGACCCAGCGGTCACGGATGCTCTCGTGTGCGCGCCCCAGGGGGCGCGCGAGAGCAGAATTCTGGGAGGCCGTTAATTAACGGCCTCTCAAAGTTAAACAACCCCCCTGAAGCTGTTAATCGGCAATGGGCGGTTGTTAAGTGGTTAAAATAGAAATATGTTTTTTGTTTTTTTTTGTTGCCTATTCATACTTACCTAAGTAGATGCTGCATCTGTCCCCCGCCGCCTCTTCACTGAGAACTGAGCCAACGAACATCGCTGATGGCTCGGTTCTCTCACCTCCCCAAACGGAGAGCTGCTGCCTGTCAGTCAGCATCTCTCCTGCTCTGCTCCTCCATGCTCATTGGAGCGCTGAGCTGTGGAGGAACGAGAAGTGGCCGCCTTAGTGGCTCGCTGAGAGGCAGAGACTGCCATCAGTCCAGGCAGCCGGTGGATCCAGAAGTTGGGATGACGCTCTGCCTCGACTGATTCCAGTGACGTCAGCGGAGAGCGGACTTCAGACCGACCTCTGCTGAAAATGGGTCATAGGAGTGCAAAATGAATTGGACTCCTGTACCCCTTAGGAGAAGGCCAGCCTAAAAAGCTCAGGCTGGACTTTCTCCTTGAAGCCGTTTGTCTCATCCATGTAAACTGATACATTCTGCTGGAGCGCTTGTGCAAAAAACAACAGACTTGCTGGTTGGATCACCAGATGAAAATAGAAGAAAGAAAGCCTAAAAAAGAAAACATAATGCAGCCATTACATCTAAGAATTGGTAAGCTGCAAAATAATAAATGTTTGCTTCTGTTGTTAATACCACTTTCTGTCAATTCATTTTATTGTGGTATCCCTCATTTTAATAATTTCTCCAGCACATTGTAATATTCACAGCCAGCTCTAAATATGTTCATGCACATGTGACATGTCCCAGGAGGCTGCAGGCAGGAGGTATGGACAGGAACGGGGCCCAGGTGGACGTCATTCTCACCTAGGTGAGAACTGAGGAAGTGGGAAAGAGGACCTGTCAAAAAAAAAAGCACCCTCCACCCGCAAAAAAAAAAAAATCAAGTGTTGGGGAGAAGGTGGGGGTGGGAATAGCAGCACTTTCCTTTTATAAGGTCCACTTTAAGCATGTCATTTGAGGTGCACCAATGACACTGCTGTCATAGGGAATACTTGAGTCTTCTTGAGCAGAAGAGGTTTCCTTTTAGGCTATCTCTGTCTGATTGAAATTCCATATTGTCTTGTGTGGGCAAAGCAGGAGGGAGGGAGGGGAGGAGTTTAACTGTAACAAATGTCAAGGGTGTGTTTGCAGGTTGTCCCCTCTCGAGGGTGGGGTTAAGGGGGGGTTTGCAGCTTGACAACTGGGCAAGGGGGGTGTTGCAGCCTGTCAATTCGGGAGGGAAGGGGGTGGGGGCGGTGGTACAACCTGGGTCTTACCAGTGCTCTTAGTTCCTATGCCCAGCTTGGCTCTTCTTCCTCTTCTCATCCTTCGTGACCATAGATTAGGAAGGGAGTAGTGGTGCTAGAAGGAGAGGCGGATGACCTCTGGTGCAGCTCGGGGGTTGGAGACCCCTGAGTTAGGGGACCTATCACGTATTTATTACCTCTCAGTACTCCCCCTGACAATGCCTTCACTTGATTTTCTCTCCAGAAGAATGGAGCCACCTTTGTTCAGGCATCACCCAAGGTCACCAGCTTCCTGCACTAAGATGTCGGCTCAGTGATGACACAATCATGTAGATCCTGGTGCCTGTACAATTCTTGGCTGTGTTCACCAATGCTTGACACAGTCCAGCCCCTGCTGGGGATTTGCTAGAAAGTTACAATGTTGCAATCAGTCAACTTTCTATTTTGCAAACAAGCCTGTATGTCATACATTGGCAGTGAATGGATGTGTTTGCCATAAATGGATACAACATTTGGTAATCTTGTAAAAAACTACCAGATTTTAGCCAAAGTACACTATCAGTATCTAACACAAACATTGTCTGGGGCTGTTGGCGGTGATAGCGAGGCCTTTCCGGGGAACAGATTTGTCACATGAGCAAATCCAGTGCTGCAGCTCAGGAAACCTTTCAGCACTGTGCTGGGACTGTGAGCGCCATGATCCTGTGCTGGGACTGTGAGCGCCACGATCCTGTGCTGGGACTGTGAGCTCCATGATCCTGTGCTGGGACTGTGAGCGCCATGATCCTGTGCTGGGACTGTGAGCGCCATGATCCTGTGCTGGGACTGTGAGCGCCATGATCCTGTGCTGGGACTGTGAGCGCCACGATCCTGTGCTGGGACTGTGAGCTCCATGATCCTGTGCTGGGACTGTGAGCGCCATGATCCTGTGCTGGGACTGTGAGCTCCATGATCCTGTGCTGGGACTGTGAGCTCCATGATCCTGTGCTGGGACTGTGAGCGCCATGATCCTGTGCTGGGACTGTGAGCGCCATGATCCTGTGCTGGGACTGTGAGCGCCATGATCCTGTGCTGGGACTGTGAGCTCCATGATCCTGTGCTGGGACTGTGAGCTCCACGATCCTGTGCTGGGACTGTGAGCTCTATAATCCTGTGCTGGGACTGTGAGCTCCATCACATCATAGGCCCTCCTATCATATCAGGGTTCCTCATATCATAGCAGAGGTCCTCCCATCATATCATAGGTCCCCCCTTTTACATCAGAGGTCCTCCTATCATATCAGGGGGTCCTCCCGTCATATCAGAGGTCCTCCTATCCTATAAAAGGTACCCCCTTCATATCAGAGGTCCTCCTTTCATGTCAGAGGTCCCCTTCACATTAGAGGTCCCCCTTCACATCAGAGGTCCTCCTGTGATATCAGAGGTACCCCCTTCACATCAGAGGTCCTCCTATCATATCAGGGGGTCCTCCCATCATATCAGAGGTCCTCCTATCATATGAAAGGTACCCCCTTCACATCAGAGGTCCTCCTATCATACCAAAGGTACCCCCTTCATATCAGAGGTCCTCCTTTCGTATCAGAGGCCCCCCCTCCTTCACATCAGAGGTCCTCCTATCATATCAGAGGTCCTCCTTTCATATCAGAGGTCCCCCCTCCTTCACATCAGAGGTCCTCCTATCATATCAGAGGTCCTCCTTTTGTATCAGAGGTCCCCCCCTCCTTCACATCAGAGGTCCTCCTATCATATCAGAAGTCCTCCTGTCATATCAGAGGTACCCCCTTCACATCGGAGGTCCTCCTTTTGTATCAGAGGTCCCCCCCTCCTTCACATCAGAGGTCCACATATATCAGAGGTCCTCCTATCATATCAAATGTCTTCCAATCATATCAGGGGTCCCCCCTTCACATCAGAGGTCCTCCTATCATACCAGAGGTACCCCCTTCACATCAGAGGTCCTCCTTTCGTATCAGAGGTCCCCCCTCCTTCACATCAGAGGTCCTCCTATCATATCAGAGGTCCTCCACCACGTCAGAGTTGCCTCTGTACATAAGGGGCCCTGTCATTAACAATCAAAACCTCCCCATTAACACAGAATCCATCTCTTCACAGAGCCCCCCAGTCACACAGTCCCCTCTTCAAATCAGAGGTGGAGGAGGTCTTCTCCTGCATGCTGCCTACCCTTGATTAGAGTAATGCACTGCCATAGTGTGGATAAGTTGGCTTCCATAACCATAGCAATGAATGACGCCAAGGCCCTGAAGCGTCATAGGTGGTGAAGCTGGCAGCTGGCCCACCCGCATCATGCCAACTTGTGACCCTGATTCAGGGAAAACTGGGTCTCATGCTTGCAACACCCCAGGGTCCCCGTGTCACCCTGGTTGAGACACACTGGTTTAGTCAGCCACATCGTATCACAGTAATAATGAAGGTGGGTTCAAATAATCTTTATTAGGAAGGGGTTTGGGTTGACCTTACAATAGGCCCTGTTCACAGGTGTGGTGGGTGGTATGTGGTGCATTTAAAGCGTAATGCCTGTTGCACCCTGGATGCACGTTATATCGAGTGTAATGGGAACGCACCAAAAACACAATCCAGAGATGTCAAGCGCCCCTTTCTGAAAGCACCTGTATGAGATGTAGTAGAGGGTCAGAGGGGAAGGGTGGTAAAGGGTTTGTAGCCACATGTAGTTGTTTTGAGCCTCTCCTACCCAAACCCATTCTGATCCAGGCGGCAGTGAAATTAACAAATACACACACAATGCATGGAAAGCCACCTAGGAAAAGAAAGAACAACCTTTAAAACCGTTCTAAACCCTAAATGGACAACATAGGTTGCTTAAAGCAGAACTCCGGGGAAATGTCAAAACTACCCTTGCAGAGGGATTCTCCCCTTACTGCAAGGGTTAAATGGTCATGTTTGACTATGGCACCCGTAAAAAGCAGTTTTACTCTCTTTATACCTTGCTCCTCCAGCAGACAACGCTTTCCTCCTCCCTTCAAACTTCCAAGTTTTGGGCGAGCCATTGGTGTACAAAGCACAGCGGCTGGTCCTGCTTTGTACGTGATGATGTCAGATAGCTACTGATGGGGCACCGTAGAAAAATGACTTTGGTGGGCGGTAACATGGAGAGGAGGAGCCTACTGGAGTGAGGGGGTAACATACGTGGAACTGTTTTTTAATAGTACCCTAAAGTGGATGTAAACCTCAGATATGAAATATACACAAAGCATATCTCTCTGTAGTGTGTCATTAGAAGTGTCATTTCTGTTTGCTGCTTCATTCCTCCACTATCAGCACAAGTCACTTCTGACAAGTTTTCCTGACCCCAAGAGAAAAAAAGGTGATGGAGAGAGCTCCAACACACAGCCTGTGATTGAACACCTCAGCTCTGTTCCTGTGTGCTGTTTGAGGGGGGTAGGGGGGTGTCTCTTCCCTCTAGTCAGCTGTCACTGAGATCTGCAGAGTGTAACTTCAGCTCCCCGCCCCCTGCTTTCTGATGGCTCAGACAAGCTGTATAAATTTAGCACTTCGAAGGGTTGCAGAGATGACTGCGGATAAACAGGTACAACTTAGACCCCTTTCACACTGGGGGCGCTTTTCAGGCACTACAGCGCTAAAAATAGCACCTGCAAAGCGCCCTGAAAGAGCCGCTGCTGTCTCTCCAGTGGCTTTCACACCGGAGCGGTGCGCTTGCAGGACGGTCAAAAAAGTCCTGCAAACCGCATCTTTGGAGCGCTCTAGGAGGGGTCTATTTACCGCTCCTAAAGCGCCCCTTCCCATAGAAAACAATGGGGCAGCACTGAAAACGCGCCGCTGCAGCGCCGCTTTGTGGGGGTTAAAACTGGCCCACTAGCAAATGAATAGCGCCGCTAAAATGACGGTAAAGCGCCGCTTTACCGCCAGCGCCCACAGCACCCCAGTGTGAAAGGGGGCCTTATGTAGGAGGATTTAGTTAATCCCTGTTTATCACCAAATGGCAGTCAATTCACTGGGCACATGGTTTACAGTCACATTGAACAAGCATTTAACCCTTGCCTCTTGCAGTGCTACAGGGGGGAGCCCTGCTACATGTGAAGTTTTGACTTTTCCCCCAGAATTTAGCTATAAGCACAATGTATCATAAAAAGGGCCCCTTTTAAAAAAATAAAAATAAATTACAGTTTAGATATACGATGAAGTCATTTATTCTCCATGTTTAGTAAGGCTGAGGTCAGATGGGCATATCGCCAGCATCAAGATCACTAATCCACCGTCTTACATCAGTCTAAATGGCCAAGCTCTGACCCCAGATGACAGTTACAAGGTAGAAACAAACCATTTAACACTGCTGTGTGACCGCCAATGACAAACTGCATCCTATACAGTGCCTTGAAAAAGTATTCATACCCCTTGAAATTTTCCACTTTTTTGTCATGTTACAACCAAACTTAAATGTATTTTATTGGGATTTTATATGATAGACCAACACAAAGTGTCACATAATTGTGACGTGGAAGGAAAATGATAAATGGTTTTCAAAATCTTTTACAAATAAATATGTGAAAAGTGTGGGGGGTACATTTGTATGGCGCCCCCCGGAGTCAATACTTTGTAGAACCCCCTTTCTCTGCAATTACAGCTGCAAGTTTTTTTGGGGATGTCTCTACCAGCTTTGCACATCTAGAGAGGGACATTTCTGACCATTCTTCTTTGAAAAATATCTCAAGCTCTGTCAGATTGGATGGAGAGCATCTGTGAACAGCAATTTTCAAGTCTTGCCACAGATTCTCAGTTGGATTTAGGTCTGGACTGTGACTGGGCAATTCTAACACATGAATGTGCTTTGATCTAAACCATTCCATTGTAGCTCTGGCTGGATGTTTCGGGTCGTTGTTCTGCTGGAAGGTGAACCTCCGCCCCGGTCTCAAGTCTTTTGCAGACTCTAACAGGTTTTGTTCTTCAATTGCCCTGTATTGGCTCCATCCATATTTCCATCAACTCTGACCAGCTTCCCCGTCCCTGCTGAAGAAAAGCATCCCCACAACACGAGGCTGCCACCACCATGTTTCACGATGGGGATGGTGTGTTCAGGGTGATGTGCAGTTTTAGTTTTCCCCCCACATTGCATTTTGCTTTTAGGCCAAAGAGTTCATTTTGGTCTCATCTGACCAGAGCACCTTCTTCCACATGTTTGCTGTGTCCCCCACATAGCTTCTTACAAATTGCAAACGGACTTCTTATGGCTTTGTTTCAACAATGGCTTTCTTGTTCTCACTCTTCCATAAAGTCCAGATTTGTGGAGTTCATGACTAAGGCCGCGTACACACGGGCGGACTGTTCGCCCAACCTTGTCCGCTGAACAGTGTTTGGGCGGACAGTCCGCTCGTGTGTGGGCTTTCAGCGGACAGTTTCAGCGGACAGTTGGACGGACAAAGTCTTTCGGAAATTCCGAAAAACTGTCCGCTGAAACTGTGTTTGAGCGAACAGTCCGCCCGTGTGTGGGCCTGTCCGCTGTACTTTCGAAATGAGCGGACTGTTCCCGCTCGGAAAGTCCGCCCATTTCGAGCGCGTGTACAGGTAGGCGGGGCCCGCGAAGGAGACGTCGCGGGCTCCGCCGCCTGGAATGGGCTTAAAGGGGAACCCCAACGCCGAAAAAAATCGGCGTGGGGGTTCCCCCCAAGTCCACACCAGACCCTTGTCCGAGCACGCTACCCGGCCGGCCAGGAAAGGGGGGCGAGCGAGCGCGCCCCCCCTCCTGAGCCGTACCAGGCCGCGTGCCCTCAACATGGGGGGGGTGCCTTGGGGAAGGGGGGGCCGCGCGGCCCCCCCACCCCAAAGCACCTTGTCCCCATGTTGATGAGGACAAGGGCCTCTTCCCGACAACCCTGGCCGTTGGTTGTCGGGGTCTGCGGGCGGGGGGCTTATCGGAATCCGGGAGCCCCCTTTAAGAAGGGGGCCCCCGGATACCGGCCCCCCACCCTATGTGAATGAGTATGGGGTACAATGTACCCCTACCCATTCACCTGTGAAATAAAGTACAAATAAAAACACAACACAGGGGGAAAAAATATTTTATTGCACAGCCGGGGGTCTTCCGTCTTCGGGGGTCTTCTCGCCGGACTCCTCCGCTATGTGTGTGTAGCTCTTTTGCCAGCGGAGGAGTCCGGCTTTCTTCCTCCCCGCCGCCGGCCTCTTCTCCCGACTTCGGGGGTCTTGTCCCCCTCTTCGGTTCTTCTGCCGGGCCACCGCGCCTGGTCCGGTGGCCCGGTCTTCTGTCGCCGTCTTCCGTTCTTCTGTCGCCGCCTTCGGTTCTTCTGCCGGGCCACCGCGCCTTCTTGTAGCTCTTTTACAGGCGGTGGCCCGGTCTTCTGTCGCCGTCGCCGCCTTCCGTTCGTGTTCTTCTTCTTGTTCTTGTTCTTCTCCAGGCGATGTTGACACGTCGCTCCCTCCGGCCGGAATGCCAGAGCCGCCCTGCGCTGTGACTTATATAGTGACAATGGGGCGGGGTCACATGGTATATGTCACATGGGTTGATGTCACGTGGTGACCCCGCCCCCTTACGATGTCATAGTCCCCATGTGACATCAACCCATGTGACCAACCCATGTGACATATACCATGTGACCCCGCCCCATTGTCACTATATAAGTGACCGCACAGCGCGTCCCCGGCATTCCGGCCGGAGAGCTCGTCGAGTCAACATCTCCAGGAGAAGAACAAGAAGAACAAGAAGAAGAACACGAACGGAAGGCGGCGACGGCGACAGAAGACCGGGCCACCGCCTGTAAAAGAGCTACAAGAAGGCGCGGTGGCCCGGCAGAAGAACCGAAGGCGGCGACAGAAGAACGGAAGACGGCGACAGAAGACCGGGCCACCGGACCAGGCGCGGTGGCCCGGCAGAAGAACCGAAGAGGGGGACAAGACCCCCGAAGTCGGGAGAAGAGGCCGGCGGCGGGGAGGAAGAAAGCCGGACTCCTCCGCTGGCAAAAGAGCTACACACACATAGCGGAGGAGTCCGGCGAGAAGACCCCCGAAGACGGAAGACCCCCGGCTGTGCAATAAAATATTTTTTCCCCCTGTGTTGTGTTTTTATTTGTACTTTATTTCACAGGTGAATGGGTAGGGGTACATTGTACCCCATACTCATTCACATAGGGTGGGGGGCCGGTATCCGGGGGCCCCCTTCTTAAAGGGGGCTCCCGGATTCCGATAAGCCCCCCGCCCGCAGACCCCGACAACCAACGGCCAGGGTTGTCGGGAAGAGGCCCTTGTCCTCATCAACATGGGGACAAGGTGCTTTGGGGTGGGGGGGCCGCGCGGCCCCCCCTTCCCCAAGGCACCCCCCCATGTTGAGGGCACGCGGCCTGGTACGGCTCAGGAGGGGGGGCGCGCTCGCTCGCCCCCCTTTCCTGGCCGGCCGGGTAGCGTGCTCGGACAAGGGTCTGGTGTGGACTTGGGGGGAACCCCCACGCCGTTTTTTTTCGGCGTTGGGGTTCCCCTTTAAGCCCATTCCAGGCGGCGGAGCCCGCGACGTCTCCTTCGCGGGCCCCGCCTACCTGTACACGCGCTCGAAATGGGCGGATTTGCCTCCTCCTTACGTGGGCGAGTCCGTTCATTTCAAAAGTTGAGCGAACTGTTTGCCCAACCTTGTTCGTCAAACAGTCCGCTCGTGTGTGGGCAAGTCCGCTCATGCAAATTTTGAGCGGACTGTTTGACAAACTGTTTGCCGAACAAGGTTGGGCGAACAGTCCGTGCGTGTGTACGCGGCCTAATAGTTGTCTTGTGGACAGATTCTTCCACCTGAGCTGTGGATCTCTGCAGCTCTGGAGTTACCTCTTGGCTGCTTCTCTGATGAATGCTCTCCAGTTTAGGTGAACGGCCATGACTTGGTAGGTTTGCAGTTATTCCATACTCTTTCCATTTTTGGATGATGGATTGAGCAGAGCTCCGTGAGATGTTCAAAGCTTGGGAGATTTTTTTATAACCCAACTCTGCTTTATTCTTCTCCACAACTTTATCCCTGACCTGTCTGGTGTGTTCCAATGGCCTTCATGATGCTCATTGTTCACTAAGGTTCTCCAACAAACCTCTGAGGGCTTCACAGAACAGCTGTATTATATACTGATATTAAATTGCACAAAGGTGGACTCTATTTACTAATTAGGTGACTTCTGAGGGCAATTGGTTCCACTAGATTTTAGTTAGGGAGTAAAGGGGACTGAATACAAATGTACCCCCCACACTTTTCAAATATTTATTTGTAAAAACATTGGAAAATCATTTATCATTTTCCTTCCACTTCACAATTATGTGCCACTATGTGTTGGTCTATCACATAAAATCCCAATAAAATACATTTATGTTTTTAGTTGTAACATGACAAAAAGTGGAAAATTTCAAGGTTTATGAATACCGTATATACTCGAGTATAAGCCGAGATTTTCAGCCCCTTTTTTTAGGCTGAAAGTGCCCCCCTCGGCTTATACTCGAGTCACCGCCGTCTGTCTACCCGATCAGCGTGTCGTGCAGACAGACGGCGGCCATTCCACTGTTCAAAAGCCGCGCCTCTGTCTGTGATAGGCGGAACACTCAATTTCCCAGCAGTCAGTGGTCCGCCTATCACGGACATCCGCTCATCCTCATACTACGGACAAGGATGAGAGGATGTCCGTGATAGGCGGAACACTGACTGCTGGGAAATTGAGTGTTCCGCCTATCACAGACAGAGGCGCGGCTTTTGAACAGTGGAATGGCCGCCGTCTGTCACAGACGAGAAGAGGTGCGGTGATCCTGGCATGTTTTTACATGCAGATCGCTGCAGAAGGACACAGGCTGCAGAAGGACAAAGAGGCACAGGACACAGGGATGGACGGACACACAGGGATGGACGGACACACAGGGATGGACGGACACACAGGGATGGACACACAGGGATGGACGGACACACAGGGATGGACACACAGGGATGGACGGACACACAGGGATGGACACACAGGGATGGACGGACACACAGGGATGGACGGACATGTCTCACCCTCGGCTTATACATGAGTCAATAAGTTTTCCCATTTTTTTTGTGGTAAATTAGGGGCCTCGGCTTATATTCGGATCGACCTATACTCGAGTATATACGGTACTTTTTCAAGGCACTGTATAGTCTCCATCATGGGCACATGTGACAAGGTGACAACACAGGAGTACACATGGGAGGTAGTTGTCACTCCATAACAGGAAGTGCCTAAATAAAGACTTGGCAGGATCACTGGGGATTATTTCCCTAAAAGCAATTTATAGAATTCCATTAACGTATTATGAGATTTATTGATTGGGCTTATATACAGTGCCTTGCGAAAGTATTCGGCCCCTTGAACTTTTCAACCTTTTGCCACATTTCAGGCTTCAAACATAAAGATATAAAAATTTTATTTTTTGTGAAGAATCACCAACAAGTAGGACACAATTGTGAAGTGGAACGAAATCTATTGGATATTTTAAACTTTTTTAGCAAATAAAAAACTGAAAAGCGGTGGGTGCAAAATTATTCGGCCCCTTTACTTTTAGTGCAGCAAACTCACTCCAGAAGTTCAGCGAGGATCTCTGAATGATCCAATGTTGTCCTAAATGACTGATGGTGATAAATAGAATCCACCTGTGTGTAATCAAGTCTCTGTATAAATGCACCTGCTCTGTGATAGTCTCAGGGTTCTGTTGAAAGCGCAGAGAGCATCATGAAGACCAAGGAACACACCAGGCAGGTCCGTAATACTGTTGTGGAGAATTTTAAAGCCGGATTTGGATACAAAAAGATTTCCCAAGCTTTAAACATCCCAAGGAGCACTGTGCAAGCGATCATTTTGAAATGGAAGGAGTATCAGACCACTGCAAATCTACCAAGACCTGGCCGTCCCTCTAAACTTTCAGCTCAGACAAGGAGAAGACTGATCAGAGATGCAGCCAAGAGGCCCATGATCACTCTGGATGAACTGCAGAGAACTACAGCTGAGGTGGGAGAGTCTGTCCATAGGACAACAATCAGTCGTACACTGCACAAATCTGGCCTTTATGGAAGAGTGGCAAAAAGAAAGCCATTTCTCAAAGATATCCATAAAAAGTCTTGTCTAAAGTTTGCCACAAGCCACCTGGGAGACACACCAAACATGTGGAAGAAGGTGCTCTGGTCAGATGAAACCAAAATCCAACTTTTTGCCCACAATGCAAAACGATATGTTTGGCGTAAAAGCAACACAGCTCATCACCCTCAACACACCATCCCCACTGTCAAACATGGTGGTGGCAGCATCATGGTTTGGGCCTGCTTTTCTTCAGCAGGGACAGGGAAGATGGTTAAAATTGAGGGGAAGATGGATGCAGCCAAATACAGGACCATTCTGGATGAAAACCTGTTGGAGTCTGCAAAAGACCTGAAACTGGGACGGAGATTTATCTTCCAACAAGACAATGATCCCAAACATACAGCAAAATCTACAAAGGAATGCTTCACAAATAAACCTATCCAGGTGTTAGAATGGCCAAGTCAAAGTCCAGACCTGAATCCAATCGAGAATCTGTGGAAAGAGCTGAAAACTGCTGTTCACAAACGCTCTCCATCCAACCTCACTGAGCTCGAGCTGTTTTGCAAGGAAGAATGGGCAAGAATTTCAGTCTCTCGATGTGCAAAACTGATAGAGACATACCCCAAGCGACTTGCAGCTGTAATCGCAGCAAAAGGTGGCTCTACAAAGTATTAACGCAAGGGGGCCGAATAATTTTGCACGCCCCACTTTTCATTTTTTTATTAGTTAAAAAAGTTTCCAAAAACCCAATAGATTTCGTTCCACTTCACAATTGTGTCCCACTTGTTGGTGATTCTTCACAAAAAATAAAAATTTTATATCTTTATGTTTGAAGCCTGAAATGTGGCAAAAGGTTGAAAAGTTCAAGGGGGCCGAATACTTTTGCAAGGCACTGTACTACATTGTAATTTCCTGAACCCAATGGCTGCCAGGTCTTGGCGAACCAATGGAGGAATGGAGGCATGGAGCAATGGAGCAATGGATGCATGGAGGAATGGAGCAATGGAGGAATGGAGGCATGGAGGAATGGAGCAATGGAGGAATGGAGGCATGGAGGAATGGAGGCCTGGAGGAATGGAGGCGTGGAGGAATGGAGGCATGGAGGAATGGAGGAATGCAGGCATAGAGGAATGGAGCAATGGATGCATGGAGGAATGGAGCAATGGAGGCATGGAGGTATGGAGGTATGGAGGCATGGAGGTATGGAGGAATGGAGGCATGGAGGCATGGAGGTATGGAGGCATGGAGGTATGGAGGAATGGAGGCATGGAGGCATGGAGGAATGGAGGTATGGAGGAATGGAGGTATGGAAGAATGGAGGCATGGAGGAATGGAGGTATGGAGGAATGGAGGTATGGAAGAATGGAGGAATGGAGTATGTTCTCAGAACAGTTGTGTCTCCAGGAATGGGTTCCTGACTCTTTGTTTGACTATTGATTGTGGTGTTTGCTTTGTAGATGTTAGAAGGCAGCATCCCGGATGTAGAGAGGCCGGGACATCTCTCTGCACAGTCAGAGGAATGGAGGACTCTACTGATGAATCAGCACTAGAGAGTTAGAGAGCCGTCATCCAACCCCGACCAGCCCCATACGATGAATTACACAGATCATATCTAAGTGTACATCTACTTAAACATGAGGAAACAAACCAGGATGTAAGAGAAAAAATAAATTAAAAGGAAAAATGATAGTACAAACATTGTGTATAAACATTCTAAAAAGGACACAAAGAAGAGACTCATATAAAGTGTATTAAAATCAAGTCCACATTATATCAAAAAACATCATGTAAAGTACTGTGCATACTTAAAGGTGAACTTTTTATTGCAATGTTACATTGGAAATGTGGTGGGGGGATTTGTGCTGGGGTTGGAGGGGGGATTTGGGGGCAGCAGTGGGTAAGGATTGTGCTAGGAGGGTACATTTGGTGTACTAGGAAAGGTGATTTGGGGGGGATTTGTATTTGGGGTGGGGGATGGGGGAAAAGGATTTGTGCTTGAAGAGGGGTTATGGCACAGGGGGAGGAGATTGGTGCTTGGAGGGCAATTCTTTTTTTTTGGGGGGGGGGGATTTGTGCTAGTAGGGATGATCGAGGAGGGGAAATGTGGTGGGGGGATTTGTGCTGGGGTTGGAGGGGGGATTTGTGCTAGTCGGGATGATCAGGGTGTATTTGTGCTAGTAGGGAAAGTGTGGTGGGGGGGGGGGTTGGAGTGAGAGAAGAGGATGTGTAATTTGGGGGGTAGAGGAACTGTGCTAGGAGGAGTGATTTTTGATTTTTAATTTGTGCTGGGGGGGGGGGGGGGGGTTTAAAGAGAAGGAGGATTTGAGCTAGGATGGTGTTTGGGGGGGGGGGGTGTGCTAGTAGGGGATGATCAGGGTGTACTTGTGTTAGGAGGTAACATTTTGTGAGGGGGATTTGTGCTGGGGGGGAGGGGGGTTGTGCTGGGAAGGGGGGCTTGGAGTGAGAAAAGAGGATGTGTATTCAGAGGGGAAATTTGAGGGTTAGAAGAATTGTGCTAGGAGGAGTGATTTTTGTTTTTTCATTTGTACTGGGGGGAGTTAAAGAGAAGGAGGATTTGTGCTGGGAGGGTGGTTTGGGGGGGGGGGGGGAATTTGTGCTAGTAGGGGATGATCAGGGTGTACTTGTGTTAGGAGGTAAAATGTGGTGGTGGGGGGTCGGGGATTTGTGCTGGGAAGGGGGGCTTGGAGTGGGAGAAGAGGATGTGTATTTGAGGGGAAATTTAAGGGGTAGAAGAATTGTGCTAGGAGGAGTGATTTTTTTTTCTAGGGATGCTGTTCCTCTAGGACGACACACAATCGCAATCATAGTGCTCACCGCAATACGTGTGCATTACAGCAAATCGGCTGGGAGGTATTGCCACATTCCCCTTGTTCGGTTACAGTATCTCTCAAAAGTAAGTACACCCAATATGATAATGACCCCAAACACACCTCCAAAGATGACCACTGCCTTGTGGTCAAAGAAGCTGAGGGTAAAGGTGATGGACTGGCCAAGCATGTCTCCAGACCTAAACCCTATTGAGCATCTGTGGGGCATCCTCAAATGGAAGGTGGAGGAGCGCAAGGTCTCCAACATCCACCAGCTCTGTGATGTCATCATGGAGGAGGGGAAGAGGACTCCAGTGCCAACCTGTGAAGCTCTGGTGACCTCCATGCCCAAGAGGGTTAAGGCAGTGCTGGAAAATAATGGTGGCCACACAAAATATTGACACTTTGGGCCCAATTTGGACATTTTCACTTAGAGGTGTACTGACTTTTGTTGCCAGCGGTTTAGACATTAATGGCTGTGTGTTGAGTTATTTTGAGGGGACAGCAAATTTACACTGTTATACAAGCTGTACACTCACTACTTTACATTGCAGACAAGTGTCATTTCTTCAGTGTTGTCACATGAAAAGATAGAAGAAAATATTTACAGAAATGTGAGGGGTGTACTCACTGTATATTGTGTGAATTTTTATTGTAGCAAATCCACGTTTTTCATTTTGTCTGCCCACTTTCCTTGCTACAAAGTTACAATTTTGCAGCCTGTTCACCAGAGTGGAGACTAAGGAAATGCCCCCTTCTTGCCTGCAGCAGACTGATGACATCATCTCAGGTAAAGTCACTGAAGTGGAGTTCAATGATGACTTTTCATTGATAAAAAGGTGAAACTTGTGTAAAAAATGATACTTTTGCTCTATGATATTCCATGGCAGGGATTTATTCAAGCAGACCTGTAAAGTAACTAAACATTTAAAAAAAAAGTTTTGTTTGTATCTGTTTGCTGCTTATATACACTCGAAGGCGATTGGAGAAACTCAAATCTTGGTTGATTGTGTTGGCCAGAAGAGGGCACTGTCTATTATTATAATACAGGATTTATATAGTGCCAACAGTTTAAGCAGTGCTTTACAATGTACCCCTCTATGATGGGTAAACGCCAAGCATGCCCAGCTGCAAGTGCCAGTGCAGTTCCTCCCCCCAGTGTTAGGGGTGGCAGAGTCCTCATAATCCACCTGCAATTACTGCATACTAAATACCGCAGCCTGCCCATCCCAGATCTCAGGATTAGACGTCTTAGGTTCACGTGGCCCTTCGCTGACACCAGGAAGGTGGCGCCCAAATCCTGTTCCTTAAACAGAGCCACTCCTCGGTCACCATGGAGCTCTCCCTTACGTCCTGGACAACACCCGACGTCCCCGGCAAAGACGCACCCAGCAAATAGGACAGAAAAAAAAAATCATTTCTAGGGAAGAATTGGACTTATGCCAATGGTGAAAAAAAGTTTTCTAAAGGAAACTTTTCTAAAGCTGTTATTGGCTGAGCTCTTTGGCCTCATTCACAGGGCAATGAATGTAAATACAGGGAATGACTAGATGTGCGTTTTAGGTGCATTCATTTTAGCATCTAAATCTTTGCGTTCCCGGGGGCAGATTCATATCTCGGTATGAACACGTGTAAGGCCGGGTTCACACCGCTGCGATGCGGGAACGCCGCAAATCCGCGGCGTTTTCCCGCATCGCATTACTCCCGCCGGCAGTTCACACTGCCCTATGCGGACGGCTGGGAGTGTCAATGATATGTTAATGACACCCCCAGATCCGTCCGCATATCGCAGTGCGATCTGCCGACTCGCACAGGAATCGGATCGCATGGTGTGAACCCCCATGCGATCCGATTCTGTTGCGGACCAAAAAAAGGGTCCCGTGCGAGTTTGCTGCGGGACCGATGCGAATTTAGCCATACTATCTGTATGGCTGAACTCGCATCGCTACGGAGATCGGATGTGATTTGCGGTGCGAATCACATCCGGATCTCCCCCCGCAGCAGTGTGAACCCAGCCCTAAATGTGTGTAAACGCATGCATATGCACGTACATTTAAAGGGTAACTCAATTTTTGTGAAAAAATGCAAATAATTAAAAAAAAAATCTAGCGTATATAATGACTACACAAGTCATATTGTAACCGAATAGCCGCCATGGGTGTCCGCAGGTAGGGGCAAGGGGGGTCAACTGCCCCCCCCCCCCCCCCGGATCAGGGATTGGATCTTAAATTCTGCACAGTTGTGTCGCTATCAGGGTGCAGGCAGCCTGCACCTGGGTGCCACCCATCAGTGGGGTGACACCATTAAGGGGCTGTCAAGCCCCCCCATCAGTGTAGTGTGACTTCTGTCTCTTTTCCCTGCTCAGTCCAGCAGAGAATTCAGTGGCGCTGTGAAAGGCGAGCTGCGGGCTATCAGAGGTTTCTCCCACTCACCCTCCCTTTGTCTTGTCAGGGTGAAGAGATAGCGGCTCTCACCAGGTTCCCCCGCCCAGCTTCCTGCCTGCACTTTTCCTTCCCTATTGGCCATAACTGAGGGCCAATCAAAGGAGACTAGGAGAGGAGAGCATCATGGGACATGTAGCCCCAAAGATTGGCAGCCCCATTTTCCACAGGTAGGAGGCTACAGCTTGATCAAGAGAGAGATTGAGAGACTACAGGGAGAGAGTGGTACAGGACCAAGAATGAGGAGTGTGCTAGACAGAAATCAGAGGAGGGCCATGCTGCCCAGCACCACCAGAGGGAGACCCATGCTGCCCAATGCCAACCGAGGGAGAGCCACGCTGCCCAGTGCCACCAGAGGGAGAGCCACGCTGCCCAGTGCCACCAGAGGGAGAGCCACGCTGCCCAGCGCCGCTAGAGGGAGAGCCACGCTGCCCCAGTGCCACTAGAGGGAGAGCCACGCTGCCAGCGCCACCAGAGGGAGAGCCACGCTACCCAGCGCCACCAGAGGGAGAGCCATGCTGCCAGCACCACCAGAGGGAGAGCCACGCTGCCCAGTGCCACCAGAGGGAGTGCCATGCTGCCCAGCACCACCAGAGGGAGAGCCACGCTGCCAGTGCCACCAGAGGGAGAGCCACGCTGCCCGGCACTACCCAGAAGAGAGCCACGCTGCCCAGCACCACCAGAGAGAAAGACTGAGCCACTGCAGGGTACAGACATGCTACACTACTGACCAGAGTCGCCCCCGGGAACCCAGAGTGAGCAATCATCTAGCCGGAGGATCACTGCTGTAGTTTTGCTGGGTCTGTTAAAAGGGCCTGTTGGCTATTATCCATTACTTATCCTAGCGACTGTACTATGTCTGCAGCCCCTGACCATGACAATGTGATAATGACATTCTTGAAAAGGGCGGTGCATGGGTTGCCCTAAAATGATGCCCCCCCCCCCCCCCCCCCCTGAAAAAAGTTCTGTGGACGCCCATGGTAGCCGCAGTAATTTTCTGTAAAATGCAGTATGGCTGCCTGGAGGCGTTGTATTATGCATGGTATACGCAACGTCCCCCAGAAATGTCACTTCCTGCTTGTGTGATTGGCTCACTGATTTACCCAGAAGTGCGCTGATACCTCTCAGATTTTGGGCATCCCCTGCAACAAAAATAATTTTTTGGGTGAGATACTCCCAATAGGAAATCGTGTCTAAACGGATACAGGCTCTGCCACTTTCCTCCTTAGAACCCTGCAAGTGCAGCAGCTGATGGCTAATTATAAAATCACTCCCATGAAGATTCACTTTAGATGCATATGCACACACACAGACAAACAAACAGCTATTTCTTCAGAATAACAAAAGCTAGAGCTTCTGGTCCTTTGCATCCAGGGACAGCATTTTTGGCCGCAGCTAATTGTCCAGTTTATATGCAGCTATAGCTCAGAGTGCAGCTAGGGTTGCCACCTTTCCTTCACGACAAACCCGAACACTTTAGGGGCACAGGGTGCATTTTTTTTTCGCAGTATACACTATAGGATTATAAAAGACCTGATACACCCTTGGGTGCCCCAAGCATAGCGGTGATGCAGCACTCTGCGGCAAACATTGGATGTGGCCAAACTGCTCTTGCTGACATCATCGTGCCCTCCTACCCCCCAGTGCCCCATTGATGCCAAACCTGCCCCAGACAGCAGCCAGCAGCTCCCGGATGGCAACAGATTTTTGTGTGACTATCTCAGTTACTTGGGGAGCCACAGCCCAGTCTGAATAATGTGTCCGGGTTTCAGAGGCACCCGCAGTGTTGGCACCCGAAGCTGATCTCTCCCTCAGCTCTCAGGTGCTACCGCCGCCATCTTCGTTTAGGGAAGCAGGAAGTGAAGCCTTGCTATAAAAGTGACACCATTTTTTTTTTAAAACAGTGTAAAAATGAAAAATAAAAGGTAAAATAAATAAGATTTTTTTTTTTTTTTTTTTAAACGCACCCCGTCCCACCGAGCAGAAGCAAACGCATATGCGAGTAGCGCCTGCATATGAAAACGGTGTTCAAACCACACATGTGAGGTATCGCCGCGATCGCCAGAGCGAGAGCAATAATTCTCGACCTAGACGATTGGATTTTCCGATAACTTTGTCTGATCGTGTGTATGCAACACAAGTTTTGGCCAAAATCCATCGGAAAAAAATCCAACAGATTTTGTGGTCGGAATGTCTAACCGTGTGTACAGGGCATAAGACTTCTTTAGTTTGTTATTTTATTTTATTTGAAACAAGGTTGCAGTCAAAATTCTGACAAAATTCAGATGAAAATTTTCATAAATCAGATATTCAGATGTATCCAAGTCCGAGGGCGAATTACGAACAATTACGAATTTTCGTTATGAATTTGGATCCGAAATTTGTAAACGAAATTTCGTATTTCGTACAGGATTCGTAAGCATAAAAAAACATATTTTCGGATTCGTACGAATGTACGAATTTCCAGAAATTCGTACGAATTTTCGATTCGTACCAAACGAATCTCACATGTCTAGTGTCTTCTATACAGGTAATGAGCTGAGATTAGGAGCACTCTCTTAAAGGGACTACTCCTAATCTCAGCTTGATACCTGCATAAAAGATACCTGTCCACAGAAGCAATCAATCAGATTCCAGTCTCTCCACCCAAAAAATTTGTTGTCGTAAATTCGTTATGGAAAATGTTGTATTTCGTACAGAATTCGTATACATAAAAATTTTGTATTTCGGATTCGTGTAATGTCAGAGATCTTCTGTTCCCAGTGATTGGGAACAGCGATCTCTGTGTTGTCCCAGTGAGCCCATCCCCCGGGCCGTCCGTAAGAGCCGGTTCACACTGCGGGCGATGCGAGGCGACACGACTTGCCTCGCCTCGATCTGACAAGTCGCCCCCGTTCTGTACAATGGAACCGTTCTGAGAGGAGCGACTCGAGTCGCTCCGACTCAGAAAAAAGGTTCCTGTACTAATTTCGGGCGACCTCGGGGCGACTTGCATTGACTTCTATACAGAAGTCATCTGCAAGTTGCCGCTGAGGTCGCGGCAGGTCGCGGCGAGGCAAGTTGGTGTCGCCTCGCATCGACTGCAGTGTGAACCGGCCCTAAGTGGTTAAAGCGACGCAGTGCCGTATCTTAAAAAATGGCCTGGTCATTAAGGGGACAAATCCTTTTGTTTGTTATTTTATTTTATTTTATTGTAAACAAGGTTGCAGGTGATCAGCAGCACTGAGCACAACAAAGGATAACAAAAAAAAAGTAAAAATCTAATTTTATAAAAAAAAAAAAAAGGAAATTGATACACATTAATTTAGCAAACTAATCGCCATCCAGTTTGGGTTTATATCTCCTGTAATTATCATATCACTATCAGGTTGGACTGTTAGTGCCCCCAGGCTGTTTCCCTCGGGGACGGTGCCATCCTGCCCCACATGTTCAATATTTGTCTGAGCCGGATGCCAATGTTTGTAACACATTCCAACAAATGTCAGCACACAGCTCGCCATCACCTGACAGCCAACGCCGCGCGTCTTCTGTGTTTACATCAAACGCTCGTCCTCGTCCAGAACTGCTAAATACCCCGTCCAATAATCATTTATTCCTTGTTGATATGTGCGCGCTGCGGTAACACCTGTAAGTGGCACACTTTTTTTAAATGGTACACCAGCATATACTGTAGCGAACCACAAGCAGTTTCGCTCTCCGTCTGCTCTGAGACATACAATAAATAGCAGCTAGACTCAAAATCAGTTTACTGAATCAGATCAGGGAGCTATTGCGATTGGTTGCCAGAGGTTACAGTGCATCATTACCGCTCACTGACTGGTTTCTAGAGGTTACAGCACACATTACGGCTCACTGATTAGTTGCTAGAGGTTATAGCACATGATTTCTGCTTGTTGATTGGATGCTAGAGATTACTGTGGATATGACCTCAGGGGGGCATGATATACATATCCATGCCGCCGGCCACCCCTATTTACATATAAATGCTGGTAATTTACATGTAAACACAGGGTCTGCAGGTGAGTCTTCTTTACACAACAATAGGGCAGAGCTGGGCAGAATTAGTAGCAGCACTTCACACTGAGATATCAGGACACAGCACAGGACTAAAACCTCAAGGGACAAGGGAATTTAAACCAGGATAGTTGGAAAGTATGAGGCAGCTGCTTTGGGCCCCACAACAATGACAGGGCCCAGGGCAGCTGCCTCTTTTGCCCTGCCTTAAAAACGGCCCTGCAACTATATAGATCAGACCAAAATGAGGGACAAATGAGGAGCAATGAGGGACAAAGGGACATTGCTCCAAATCAGGGACAGTCCCTCAAAATCAGAGACAGTTGGGAGGTATGTACTGATTCTTGCTTCTAAGGCTTTGCTTAAACCAGTACATTGCAGGAACGTACGCAACAGTCGTAGAACTGCTAGGGTTGTAAAGGTCGTACTTGTGACTGGGCCCTGGAGTTCCACCACCATGGAGGGGGGGGGGACAAGATGGCAGGAAGGAGGCCCGCAGCAGAACACGGGCTCGGTTCACACTGCTGCCCCCAAAGTCTTGTAACTTGCTTGCAATTTCTTTGCGACTTTGTGATTTAACATTGCAGTCTATGTCATGCAAATTGTAGCAAAAAAATGGAAAATGCAGGAACCTTTTTTTTTTTTGTCGCTTAGCCTTGAGTCGCATTGATTAAGACGTCACCCATTGAAATGAATGTGTTTTGACTTGTCATGCCATTTTATGTGTCTCAAGTCATATAAGTCACAGCAATGTGAACCACGGCTTATAAAGGGCACCGCAACGGGAAAATGGGCCTTGGGATCAGTGGGAAGGGCCCGCAGGGCTCGGAGGGAAGGGCCCTGGGACCAAAGGAAAGGGTCCCAGTGATCAGGGGGGCCCTTCATGGTTTCTTGTACCGGAGGGGCCCTGAAAGTTCTAGTTAAGCTGCTGGCTCGCAAAATCATTTGCTTTCCCACAACGCACAAAAACGCCATTTGCGGTTGCATGGCAGCACCATTAAATTGTATGGCGCCCTCATACATCTTGTGAGCACGCCAAAATGCTAAACACAACATGCAGAAATTAGCAAAAAAAACAAAAAAGGTATACTCGGCCGTACCTCTGGATGTGAACAGCTTAAGGGGCGGCAAACATTGCACAGCCAAAAACCAGCCCCCCCACCCGCACCTCCCCCCGATCGGTCACCTGGCAACACTTACCCCGGACGCCCCACCTGGTCGACCAGAATCCCCTATGTCTCCTTTCCTCATGTCTCCTCCTCCCAGCGGCCAGCATAGCTTCTCCTTTTGGACAATCAGGACACGGGTCTCAGACCCACTCCCCAATTGGCCGGGAGGAGAATTAGTGTGACAATAATCACACAACTGGGTGGGCTCACCCTATTTTGAAGCCTATTAGAGCCTCAGGCTTGATTCACCTTCAAACCCCCCCCCCCCCCCCCCCCCCCCCCCCCCCCCCATTGGAATCCATGCATTCGGCACACTGCATGTAGATAAGGGGGCCTCTGCATTCCAACACCGTAAAAAGCAACGTTTTCCAATTTTTCCTTTTTTTTCAAAGGAAAACGTTTTCTGTGCCATACCTGAGAACAGACCAGACTTGTGTTAGTAGCAACCTTCTCTTTGGGTTTAGAGGGGAGAATGTTCTACATGGTTCTTCAGGTTTTCTTTTCATCCATTCCAAGGAATTGGAAGTAGATTACTTGCTACATTCTTTCAGTGTCACTCGTTAGTTTTGCTTTTTGTATACATTTACTTGTAACGTCCATGTACTTGTATTGTCCATGTAATTGTAATGTCCATGTAACTGTAACGTCCATGTACTTATAATGTCCATGTAATTGTAAAATCCATGTACTTGTATTTGTAACGTTCATGTAATCGTAACGTCCATGTACTTGTAACGTCCATGTAATCTGAACGTTCATGTACTTGTAATGTCCATGTAATTGTAACATCCATGTACTTGTATTTGTAACGTCCATGTAATCGTAACGTCCATGTAATCGTAACGTCCATGTACTTGTAACGTCCATGTAATTGTAAGTCCATATTCTTGTAACGACCATGTACCTATAATGTCCATGCAATGATGCATGTAGATTGTACAAAGAAGTAAATTTGATGCAGGGATTTACCACAATGCCCTGTACAGATGATCGGTTTTCCTGTTGGAATAAACTCTGAAGGTTTTACCGATGGAGCACCGATGGAATTTCGCTCAAGCTGTCTTGCGTTCACACGGTCACACCAAAGTCGGATCGTCAAGAACGCGGTGACGTACAACCGGACTAGAAAAAGAAAGTTCAATAGCCAGTAGCCAATAGCTTCCGTTCTCGTACTTGCATCAGAGCATGTGTCGTTTTTGGTCCGTCGGAACTGCATACAGACGAGCGGTTTTCCTGATAGGAATTGGTTTCGTCAGAAATATTTAGAACATGTTCTATTTCTAGGTCCGTCAGTTTTTTTTTTTTTTTTTAAAGCCAGATGAGGCATACACATGATCGGAATATACGATGAAAAGCTTCCATTGGACTTTTTCTGTCGGACATTCCGCTCGTGTGTACGAGGCATAAGGGCTCATTCACACTTGAGGTGCCCTATGAAGTATGAAGAGCAATCCATGGTGGAACGCTTTCCAGAGGGCATTTGACAGGCGGCGAGGAGGCAATACGTCACCTTCTCACTATCTGGTTTATCCCCTAAAAACCAGCACTATTGCAGCGCACCTTCATGTGGTTGCAGGGTGTTTGCAGCATGGGGCTATTCAGCTGAAGGATCACTTTTTGAGGGCACAAGCTACTGCTTAACACGACGGGGAGATGATTTTTGCCACACCATGTGTACACTCCTGTTCACTGCCTTTGTAGCTTAAGAGGGGATAGTTCAGGGGCAGTAATGGAGGTTCAACTAGGCATTTTACCACTCCCCAGCCACAATTGTAAATGAGGCCTAATGATGATGCAGACCATGTACCTCCATCTTCTTCTCCATAGCAGATTGGAGTATTAGGCTTGCCTGCCATAAATTCACAGAACTTCCTTGCTCCTTCAGCTTCTAGAAGTTCTCACTATTGCCGCTAATAATTCAGAGCTAAGTACTCATAAAGCCATGACAGCAATTATTAGTATGAATCCCTCTGAATGATTTTTTTTTTTTTTTTTATTTTTTTTTTTTTACACAGTCCAGACAAAAAAAAAAGAATAACCAATGAGTACCAAAGGGCCTCATAGGGCCCCCAGGCCTCAGGTTGGGCACAATGGACGTAGCATCAAGGATTATAAAAAGTAGCAAGTGTTTGTGTCCAGAGTCAAGGTTTGAACCTAAAGCAAACACAGACATTGGATACATTGTTGCACCAGAATCGTTGGCCCATCCTGGGCCTACTGACCCCTTTCCCTCTGGGGCCACAGATTGCTACAACCTGTTCTTTTCCAGCTGATAGAACATCATCACATTTTATTTCACACCAATTTCCTCTTCCACTTCTGGCTTTATTCTCAGATGAGATCATTTCATTCCAGTAACTTTGTTTAATTTCAGCCACTGAACAATGGAAAAGAATCACTCAGGTTCTACGAGTTATTGAACACAGCAATGGAAAGAAAAAAAAAAAAACGATTTCAGATGGTTTGATTACTTTACATGAGTTAAAGTGGTTAGCATGCTGGCCTTGCAGCACTGGAGTCCCGGTTCTACTTCCCACCAAAGAAACTCTCCGCCGATGTGGGTATATTTCCAGCCACAATCCAAAAACAAATTGGTAGTCTAAAGTAGACCTAGCGTCAATTATTTTGTTCATGTTCAATGCATGCCGAATAAGTAATGTGTAAGCCCTGGTTCAAATTGCTGCAACTTTCTGCAATGTCTGAAACAGAAAGTCACATCACAAGTCAAAACAAATACGTTTCAACGGGTACCATCTTAATTGCTGAGACTCAGGTGGCAGCAACAAAAAAAAAAAAATAGTTCCTGCACTATTTTTCTGCATCTTTCTTCCAACATGAGTGCCATAGACTGCAATGTTAAAATCACAAAAGTCACAAGGAAGTAGTTTCTTTGTCTTATCTTTGCGACTTTGGCCACGACTTCAGAGGGTTTCGTAAGTTCTATAATATGTGTCACACTCTGTATATTTATAATTTGGCCCCTACAACATTCATGACCTCCGCTGTCTCAGCGAGATGTCTCAAAAAGGGAAAGACAGACTCCAGCCACAGAAGCTCTTGGCCGCCTTTCCTCCGGCTGTAGGCTTTAACAAAATGGCACCATAATATATCCTCCCACAGCTCCCATCGAAGCACAAAACTGAACTGAATGGGTCACACTGGATCTACCTCCTCTTCGGGTTCCTCTACCCCTTCCACCAGAAGCCCAGTAAATGGTGCAGCTGTCACAGGACACTTGTAGCACTTGTGGATGATGGGGTCAGTGTGCTCCCCACTACCTTTAATTTCCCTACTACAAATCAACCCATGCTGGACACTACTATGAAAGAGATGTTATTATGTCTTCAAGTCTTTGCCAGCTGACATGATGTCCTGCATAAAACAATGCAAATGGGAAGAACATGACCTAGACAACAAAGTGAGCCAGGTGGAAAGTAGCATGGGAGAATTTGCATCTTCTTTTGACACTTCGCTCAACTCCCATAGCGACCAGAAAGAAAATAACTCATGGCTGAAAGCCAAAGTGGCAGAGTTGGAAAACAGGTCTCGCCAAAATAATCTCAACTGTAGGGGTATAGCAAAATCTTTTCAGCCCTCACAGTTGCCTGGATATATCTAGGACCTCCTTAGGTCCATCTTACTAAACATTCCAGCTACTCTGACCTAGCAGTTGACTCCTTATCTCTCTGACACCTGTGTACCTAGAGAGGTTATAATACGTATTTTCTACCATATCAAAGAACAGATTTTGGCAACCTTTCTCAAACCTGAACTTATACCCAAGCTATTTTTATTCCTGCAAGTGTTCTCTGACCATTGGCAACACACAATGCAACTCTGTAAAAACCTGCTCCCAATAAGCAAAGTATTGCAGAATACTAAAATGATATACCGCTGGGCATTCCCACCCAAACTCATTATCAACAATGCAATTGCACTTTCTCAACAGTTGAATCATCAGATGATGTTCCCCACCTTCTATGTGAATGGGGAACAATCCTAGGAGAATCACTTATCCAACACTCCATACAGTTCTGCCAGGCTAACAAGTAGTCTCGCACAAGTGGAAAACCAAGAAGCCAATACAAGGAAGTACCTGACCACATTTATTTCATCTTCTCTTCTCTCAGTTTATAATGTTCTCTGAGTGCCTGGGTACACTCTGTTCTTCTCTCAATCTCCCAGTTGACAAACGTGCAGCTTCAACTGCATCCAGACCCCTTGCTGGATCCATTTTTGCCTCTAAGCCCTTGTACATACGGTCGGACATTCTGATGGACAATGTCCGATCAGACCATGTTGTCGGATAATCCGACAGTGTGTGGGCTCCATCGGACTGTTTCCGTCGGAGTATCCGACGGACCAAGTTTTCCAGCTGGGCTATAAAATTTTCCGACAACATGATCCGATCGGACTTTGTCCGATCATGTGTAGAGAATTCCGATCGGACAAAGTGCCATGCATGCTCAGATCAAATTCCTAGACCAAAGCTATTGGCTACTAGCCTGGACGTAGTCCCGTCCTAACGAAATAACGTCATCACGTTAAGTACGATCGGATTTTCTGACAACTTTGTCCGACTGTGTGTATGCAACAGTTTCCGACAAAATCTGTCAGACAAAATCCGATGGATTTGGTTGTCGGAATGTCCGACCATGTGTACAAGGGCTTAGACATCCTCCCTAACTTGATACACCCAGGCCTAATTTTGTTTACTTGTGGAAGACAATCCATAGATGCCACTAGGTGAATTAACATAATTCAGTATCCGAAAGCTAGACAAACGCCTTCTCTGCTTCTTTCACTAGATGCAGAGAAGGTGTTTGATAGGATTCATTGGAGATATATGCATCATGTGCTTATCAAGTTTGGGTTCACTGGCTCCATTCTATCTGCCATACTTGCACTATATTCTTGCCCTTCTGACCAAGTCTACACTTCAAATATGCTATCGAAGCCATTGGAAATAACTAACAGCCCTTGTCCTTGTCCACTCTCCCTCTCCATTTTTAACCTCTTTATCAAACTTCTAGTGGAGGCCATATGCTTGCACCCGGAGATCTCAAGCTTTACCAGTCTACAAAAACCCCACAAGATCAATATTTTTGCAGATAATGTCATCCTTCTTTTGACCAACCCGACCACATCTCTCCCAAAGGCACACCAGATCCTTAACTTTTCAAAATCCTTGATAATTAACTTGGGAGTGGATCTGCCCTCCAAATCTCTACTACATCTGTCTTTCCCTTATACATGGTTGGATGACAATATACCTTATTTAGGTATTTCTTTAACCTCAGACGCGTTTCTAGATGCTAACTATAAACCACTAAAAACTAAACAATCATCTGACCCAGTTATTCTAAAATAAATTAAACTAGTCTGGTAAACAAGCAACTCTTAAATCTTGTACACACAGTACAATTGTTGGCCAACCGAGCGTCTGATTTGTGTCAAAAGGGTGTGTGCCAGGATCTTGTCATGCATACTAACGGTACAAAATTGTCGTGCCATGAACACTAACGTAGTGACATACTATGAGAAATTTCAGCTCTTGAGCGCCACTCTTTGGACCCCTTCTGCTAATTTTGTGTTAGGTCAGCATTGATTCCGAGCATGTGTGTTTGTACTTTCGACTTTTGTGTGACTGATTTGTGTGCTGACAAAAATTTATGAGCCTGCCATCCAACATTTGTTGGCCGAAAGTCGGACAACAGTTGTCAAAAGGAGGGTACTAAACGGTAAGATTTTAGGACAACAGTCTGTCAACAGACAATCCCCAGCCAACAATTGTACTGTGCATATGAGGCTTTAGGATGCTTGTTCTCCCTCAAATCCTACACATCTGCTAGCTCCTCTACCTGTAAAATATCTACACTCTTAAATCTCCTTACTCAGGCGTTTCATGCAAGGAAGGCAAAACACCCAGACGTTCCCACCTACACCTTATCAAACACAGAAAATATGGAGGTATAGGATACTGTTGAAGCCATCCACCAACATTTTATTGCTTAATATCAAACAATGCCTAGCTCCCAGACATAATCTGTCCAACTATTTACTGGTGGCTAATGGTGGAAACCTTTAGCATTAAAGCACTTACCCCTTTTGTTGTGAGCGTCCCCCATGCCTGGAAATCTCTACACTCAATCTCCAACACTCAAACACACTCTATTCCCATGCCACTCAAGATATTAGAATTGCTAATCCAAGATCTCTTTATCAAATTCTGGCAAATGGTGGGCATAACTACAAATAGCGATCTATATAGAGAACACACCCGAAGAGCTTCAGAGACATCACAACAGAATTTGGCCTGTCAGATACTGAATACTTCAATTATACCCGCATAGTGCATGTTTTGCATAGGGCTCCTATCCAATGTATGCCGATTCCCAATGTAGCTTGGCAATTTTATACCTTTTTTACACATAATCAAAGAGGAACTTCCCAATTTTACAACATCATATATAGCAAAGCATGCTTCACCAAAACCACCACAATTAATCAATAAGAATCAGACCTCTCAGCTTAATTTACAGACTCCCAATGGTTATTATTCTTTAACTCTATCTACCTGTATAAAGCCACTAGCTGTATTCAACATTGGGAACTGACCCAAATATTACCCAAAGAGGGTACCTAACCCCATATAGACTGGCCAAGTTCTATCACTTGCAGTCTCCTTTCTGCTGGGGATATGGCTCCATAGGTACTTTATTTCACATGGCAATACAAAAAGATCACCAGTTTCTGGAGGAAAATATTTTTTCAAATAATCTCTGAAGTTACTGGCATTCTGACTGCTCCCCAACCTGCCTTGGTGACCTTAAACAGAGGTCTAGAGAACTTCCCAACTCAATTGCAAATGATTGTTGCTCATATTCTATTGGCAGCTAAATCCATCATCACTAGACATTGGAAACAAAAGTTTTCTCCTAACGCCTCAGAAACTGTTGAAATTATTAAAACGCATTATATCTATGAAAAACGTATAAACTTTTAAGCCTGCCATAGACAGCTGTAATCAAGATTTGATCAATCAACTTGGGTACAACCAGTCTGTCCGATTTTACATGCTTTTTACATGACGTCTTCCCCTGCCCCGTCCTGCCAGGAGAACACAATGGCTCTGCGGCAGGCATTCCCTCATCAACACTGGTTGTGTTGATGGGGGAATCAAGTGATCTTCTTTCCTGCAACCCGTGGTTGCAGACAAGAAAATCGCTCTGTCTATGGCCAGCTTAGACAAGACAAGCTCTCTACCTTTCTCAACTCATGCAAAGCTTGGGCTCAATGGGCTTACCAAAACTTGAATTTCCTAGAAGTTCTGTCATGATTCTTATGTGCTTTACCTTCCTGAACTTTGTCCCTCTCTTTATTTTTATTGTACCAACATCACCTATAGCCTTGTTTATTGTATCCTGTTAGGTGTTGTCTCTTCTATGTTATTTGTATAACCCAATAAAAACTAACAAAATTACAAAAAAAGGCAAATATATTTACACAGAAGCACCTTTTGGAACTGTATATTCCTTATGTTCTTAAAGATAATTGAAGAAGCCCAAGTCATTGTGTTGGCCAAGAGAGCATACTGTGTATAGCAGCCTTTCTCAAACCTAATTTCCCTAGAGGAACCCTGAAAATCGTTTTTAGGTCGAGAGAACTCCTACTAAAATAAATTCATTGGGAGACATTGGGAAAATTCCCATACAGTGGTGGCTAGAATTCCACCCGTACAGACAGCTAAAAGGATCACCAATGTCATGTTGGTGGCTCTACCAAGTGGCATTGATCTTGGAACTATGCAGACCACCAAACAGCCACAGCTCAAGGAACTCCTAGAAAACTCTGGAGGTTCCACTGAACTCTGGTTGAGAATGTCTAAACTATACCATGTACTGTACATCCAGAGACCTTTCAGCTATGGAAGAAATACAACTACAAGTGCCAATGTTCCCTGCCAGTCACTGGCTATGGTTCCTCACCAATGAAGGTAGCAGGCTCCTGAATCTCCAACCTTTTAATCCTTCTACAAGTACTACATACTAAATCATGAAAATTGCGGCATATCTATCCCAGGTTTCAGGAATAGGCATCTTGTGGACTGGATGTGGACAAAGAAGTCCACTTTCATTAGTTTCCACTTTAAATAGCCCTACAGGGTACATGTGTGCACCTGTGGGTTAGGACATTTGATTGTCGTCCTCTGGTGGCAAGGACAAATGTGATTCAATCTTGGCTATTGTGTTTAGTGAGGCCCCCACATGAGATGAATACTGACCTAGAGCTACTAATTAGTCATTGGAGTTTTGGCAGTTTCATAGTAAGTAAGGTTGAATAAAGACACCAGTCCAACCTGAGTGTCTACAATTGTCCCTATACTTGTACATTGCACACTCACATCGGTCCCTGCCCTCAAGGAGCCCACAATCAAAGGTCCCCATTCATATACTAGGTCCAATTTTGGACAGAAGCCAATTAACCTACCTGCATGTCTTTGGAGTGTGGGGGGAAACTGGAGTACCTGGAGGAAACCCACGCAGGCACAGGGAGAACATGCAAACTCCAGGCAGGTAGTGTCATGGTTGGGATTTGAACCAGCGACCCTTCTTACTGCTAGAAAAAAATGATCTGCACTCCGGGTGTTGCTCTTAAAATTTCTTTATTTTATAGAATAACCACAGTGAACAAATGCTGATAAAATCAGTTGACGCGTTTCAGCCTCTAAGGCCTTAGTCATAACCACATTACAGACATAAAACTTTGAAATAAATAGTAGCTCTAAAGATCAAAGGCTCCACCCACTGATTGCCTTAATTGAAAATCGGCAATTATCCAAAAAAGAGAATCAGCTGCAATACATATAGGGTGATCCATGTGTCACTAATTTTCACACACCTTGTAGTGACAATATGCACATGTATGTACACACGCATGCACACACACGTGCATACATTTATACACGTATAGGCATATGCATAAAGAAGCACACCATAAAATTCAAAAAACATTAAATAAAAAAAGATGAAAATAATAATCCAGGTATGTAAAAAAAAACAGAAGTGAGAAAGGAAGGGAGAGAGTGGGGAGGCTCTGGGGAGAAGCATTCTTAATGTAAGTGCAAGTCCAGATCCCACCTCAGGTTTAACCCAGGAGGCATTCTAGTTTTTAATAAAAAAATCCACCATACTTCTCTCCCCGGTAACCTTCTCTCGCTGTCACCTCCTCTGGGCGGGTGAGACAACCGTTCTATTCCTCTGAAGCGAAATGAGGAAAGATGTGACGTGTTGCATTCTAAATATTTGTAGCATTTGGGTTGTTTGTGTCGCAGTAATGTTCCCCTATACAGGCTCTGAAAGGATGTGTGGTGCAATCTACATATTGAAGCCTGCAGGTGATCAGGTAAATTACATGGTTCGTGTCACAGTTGATGTATTGCTGTATAATGAACTGTTCATCTGTGGCTGTGGCAACAAACGTTTTACCCAAAAGACACAAATTACAGTACCTACAGGTTTTTATATTACAAGGGTATCTTCCAGGATAGGAGAGCCAGGTGGGTTGGCATTGTTTAGATGAGAAAAGACTAGGTGATAGTGCAGTCCCCTAATGTGGGCACATATCGGCTAGAAAAGTGACAAAGTAACACTTGGCCAACACCTGGAATCCACCCCATCTTATATTCATTGATGTAGATGGTGGATTCGCTTTTGGAGCAGTGGTAGCAAAGTAGCACCCCAACTCACCTACCCTACTCTATTGCTTCGCCTTTATCATGGTGTTCTTTATGCCGCATACACACGATCAAATTGTCCGGCGTACTTAGTCTGCCGAAACGCATTTCACCGGACAATTCGATCGTGTGTGGGCTTCAGCGGACTTTCTCAGCGTAAAGTCTGGCGGACTTAGAAAGTATTTTTGCAGTCCAATCTTTCCGCCGGACTTGGGTTTCAGCGGACAATACATTCGTCAGTATGCTAGTCCGGCGGACTAAGAATGACGCATGCTCAGAAGCAAATTACGAAAAGGAAGCTATTGGCTACTGGCTATTGAACTTCCTTTTTCTAGTCCCGTCGTACGTGCTGTACATCATCGCGCTAGCAAACGCCGGACTTTCTGTGTGTCAGTGTGTGGCCAAGTCCGTTCGGTAGAAAGTCCGCCGGATTGTTTGCCGGACTAAGTACGCCGGACAATTCGATCTTGTGTACGCGGCATTAGAGGGGCTGATCATCCAGCTTTTAGATGGATGGACATCTTTAATCTTGAGTTGTTGGGTTGTTTATACTTATGTGGTCAGCCTGAGCTTTATGGCTAAGCTTATGTATCCTTTGATTTCCATATTTGATTTAATACGTATCTTTATGTTTGGGTTATCCCTTAAATAAATACCACAGCCTTTATGTCAATATTCTGACATACTATTCTGGGTTGTCTTTATTGATTCATGAATCCTTATTGTTTGTTGTGTTTATTCCCGAGGTTCCAGCGTATCATTTCATGTCCTGTATAAAAGAACTGTGCAAAAAGTGCACCAGATGCATTGATCATCCTATCCTGGAAATCTGTAACTACCTGAAGACAATTATCTTCTTTTCTCAAAAACTTTGAATGATAAGCTGATCCCTACCTTAGTCCCAAAAGTAGGAGAGGCGGGAGAGTTAATCCTCTGCTAAAAAAAAACAATTAAAAATTATCTTTTGATTGTTTTGTTTCAGGGATGTTTGTCGCTAATTGTGGCCCTGGCAGTCCTAGTTCTCTGTTTTGTATGATATGTTTTACTGAAAATATAAAAAAAAAACAAAAAAAAAATATATATATATATATATATATATATATATATATATCTCTTTTGGGAGTCCTACTCTCACGGAGGCCTTGTTCACACCAGCAGGGTCTCAAATTCAAGTGTTAAAACATCTTTTTTTAATCAGAGTTCTACTGAACCCTAGAGTTCCTCAAGAAATTGCAAGGGGTTGCTTGAGCTGTGGCTGACTGACCTCCCATCAGATGGTGCCTTCACATTTTAAGGTCCAACAACACTTTGCAGAGCCAGCATCTGTCTGCAAGAGAGGCATTCTTCCCTTCCATTGGTGATCAGTGGGAAGAATGTTCCTTACATTGGTGATCAATGGGAAGAATGTTCCTTACATTGGTGATCAGTGGGAAGAATGCCCTTTACATTGGTGATCAATGGGAAGAATGTTCCTTACATTGGTGATCAGTGAGAAGAATGTTCCTTACATTGGTGATCAGTGGGAAGAATGTTCCTTACATTGGTGATCAGTGAGAAGAATGATCCTTACATTGGTGGTCAGTGGGAAGAATGTCCCTTACATTGGTGATCAGTGAGAAGAATGTTCCTTACATTGGTGATCAGTGGGAAGAATGTCCCTTACATTGGTGATCAGTGGGAAGAATGTTCCTTACATTGGTGATCAGTGGGAAGAATGTCCCTTACATTGGTGATCAGTGAGAAGAATGTTCCTTACATTGGTGATCAGTGAGAAGAATGTTCCTTACATTGGTGATCAGTGAGAAGAATGTCCCTTACATTGGTTATCAGTGAGAAGAATGTTCCTTACATTGGTGATCAGTGGGAAGAATGTTCCTTACATTGGTGATCAGTGAGAAGAATGTTCCTTACATTGGTGATCAGTGAGAAGAATGTCCCTTACATTGGTGATCAGTGAGAAGAATGTTCCTTACATTGGTGATCAGTGAGAAGAATGTTCCTTACATTGGTGATCAGTGAGAAGAATGTCCCTTACATTGGTGATCAGTGAGAAGAATGTCCCTTACATTGGTGATCAGTGAGAAGAATGGTCCTTACATTGGTGATCAGTGAGAAGAATGTTCCTTACATTGGTGATCAGTGAGAAGAATGTCCCTTACATTGGTGATCAGTGAGAAGAATGTTCCTTACATTGGTGATCAGTGAGAAGAATGTTCCTTACATTGGTGATCAGTGAGAAGAATGCTCCCTAAATTGGTGATCAGTGAGAAGATTGTTCCTTACATTTGTGATCAGTGAAAAGAATGTTCCTTACATTGGTGATCAGTGAGAAGAATGTTCCTTACATTGGTGATCAGTGAGAAGAATGTTCCTTACATTGGTGATCAGTGAGAAGAATGTTCCTTACATTGGTGATCAGTGAGAAGAATGTCCCTTACATTGGTGATCAGTGAGAAGAATGTCCCTTACATTGGTGATCAGTGAGAAGAATGTCCCTTACATTGGTGATCAGTGAGAAGAATGGTCCTTACATTGGTGATCAGTGAGAAGAATGTTCCTTACATTGGTGATCAGTGAGAAGAATGTCCCTTACATTGGTGATCAGTGAGAAGAATGTTCCTTACATTGGTGATCAGTGAGAAGAATGTTCCTTACATTGGTGATCAGTGAGAAGAATGTTCCTTACATTGGTGATCAGTGAGAAGAATGTTCCTTACATTGGTGATCAGTGAGAAGAATGCTCCCTACATTGGTGATCAGTGAGAAGAATGTTCCTTACATTGGTGATCAGTGAGAAGAATGTTCCTTACATTGGTGATCAGTGAGAAGAATGTTCCTTACATTGGTGATCAGTGAGAAGAATGTCCCTTACATTGGTGATCAGTGAGAAGAATGTTCCTTACATTGGTGATCAGTGAGAAGAATGTTCCTTACATTGGTGATCAGTGAGAAGAATGTCCCTTACATTGGTGATCAGTGAGAAGAATGTCCCTTACATTGGTGATCAGTGAGAAGAATGTCCCTTACATTGGTGATCAGTGAGAAGATTGTTCCTTACATTGGTGATCAGTGAGAAGAATGTTCCTTACATTGGTGATCAGTGAGAAGATTGTTCCTTACATTGGTGATCGGTGAGAAGAATGTTCCTTACATTGGTGATCGGTGAGAAGAATGTCCCTTACATTGGTGATCAGTGAGAAGAATGTCCCTTACATTGGTGATCAGTGAGAAGATTGTTCCTTACATTGGTGATCGGTGAGAAGAATGTTCCTTACATTGGTGATCAGTGAGAAGAATGTTCCTTACATTGGTGATCAGTGAGAAGATTGTTCCTTACATTGTTGATCAGTGAGAAGAATGTTCCTTACATTGGTGATCAGTGGGAAGAATGTTCCTTACATTGGTGATCAGTGAGAAGAATGTTCCTTACATTGGTGATCAGTGGGAAGAATGTTCCTTACATTGGTGATCAGTGAGAAGAATGTTCCTTACATTGGTGATCAGTGAGAAGAATGTCCCTTACATTGGTGATCAGTGAGAAGAATGTCCCTTACATTGGTGATCAGTGAGAAGATTGTTCCTTACATTGTTGATCAGTGAGAAGAATGTTCCTTACATTGGTGATCAGTGGGAAGAATGTTCCTTACATTGGTGATCAGTGAGAAGAATGTTCCTTACATTGGTGATCAGTGGGAAGAATGTTCCTTACATTGGTGATCAGTGAGAAGAATGTTCCTTACATTGGTGATCAGTGAAAAGAATGCTTTTTGCATTGGTGATCAGTGGGAAGAATGTTCCTTACATTGGTGGTCATTATACCTTATAGACATGACTCTGGCAAGTGCTGTTGGACCTAGAACTATGCAGGCACCATCACATTCCACAGAACCCTGGTTGATTATTGGCCGGTATAGAGGTTGCCAAACTATAAATGTATTCATTTTATTCAAATTCATGTCCCTATATATTCATCAAGATCTACTGAAGTTTTGAGCTATAGTGCGGCACTCTGCACAAATAGCCTTTCTTGATGCCGTTTTGGTACATGAACCTTTCATTGTTTTTTTCATTCAACTAAACCAGGATCTCCAAAATGCATTAATTAATATGGAAGATCATTGAATTTTTTCTACATTTTCTTTTTAAACACAAGCGGTGTAAACTGAATTATTGCTATTTCTGTACAGCAGGGTTAGGACAGGAGGAGGGAGAAGCGGCACAAGTAACCAGTCAGTTATGCTGCAGTGCTCATGTGCCAATAAGAAACACGCTGATGGAAGAAGAGAGCAGAGTGACTGAAAGATGATCTCAGTGTGCAGGAGGAGAGAACAGACTACAGGTGTTACTGTATTGTAAAGGGCTGCGCAGACTGTTGAAGCTATAAAAATCCCTTATAGCAGTGATGGTGAACCTTGGCACCCCAGATGCTTTGGAACTACATTTCCCATGATGCTCAGCTACACTGCAGAGTGCATGAGCATCATGGCAATTGTAGTTCCAAAACATCTAGGGGTGCCAAGGTTCACCATCACTGCCTTATAGTATTAGTAATAATAAAAATAAACCGCCGGGGAGAAAAATCAGGTCTACTGCCCTGCCAGACAGGGTTGTGCTGTGTAGCCGAACAGTGTAAATCTCAGGACTGGATGGACAGAAGTACAAATCCCTTGCAAGGTTTAACGGCTCCTGTATTGAACTGCTCTGCCTTACCTACAGGCTGAGCAACTCACCCAGCCAGAATGTGTAGAATTACACTGTCACGTAACGTAATCTGTCCAATTTGATGCGATGACTCTGATTTACTAAAACAGCAAAGCTAGTTCACTTTGCAAGGGAATTTTCTCTTTGCTTTGTAAATATGGTGAAGCCATAAAGAAAAGAAAAGAAAAAAGAAAAAGAAAATCATCCAATCATTTGCAAGCAAATATCCTGTTTTCCCCTTGTATATGATTGGGCATTCTTTGCTTAGCGGATTTTCCCCACATTCAAAATATTTTAATAATTCCAAAGGGAGATTATTCCACTAAGTGAAAATTGAACATGCTCTGCCACTTTTGTAAATCAGGGTCATCGCCTCTCACTGCCTCCCGGTAGGTAAGTGGCCTCAGACAGCGTCCAATCACACACAGCCAAATCAGACTTCAGTCAAATCACTTTTCCTGACTTATGCTTACCTGTACTTGGGTGGCGGCCAGGTCATTATATGCAAAAAAAAATTAAAAACGCCCCCAGGCTGGAAAATGCACAGAGATTATTCAGTTAGAAAGGGAATTACAGTTTGGGAAGGGCCGGGTTTCTCTTTGTGATATGATAATCAGATTAGTGTACACCTGAGACAGCGAAGGAATGCGGTGTAACCATTCAGATGAGGGGGCGGGGCCCAGGTGAGCACAGGTGTATATAAAGCCCAGGTAAACTGCTACAAGTCATCCCACTCAAAGCTGAAAATCTATCTCTGACTTTGGAGAGGAGGTGAGTTGGCTCTGAATTCATTCATTCTTCCAGGACTTAGCTTCAAGTTACCTGGATGAAAAAAAAAAAAAAGGGGGGTAATTAGAGGGAAAGGAGGAGATGGGGGGATACTGAGAAAATTAATTATTTTCTATGGTATTTACTGTCCTGGCTGCACAAAGGCAGTTTTGAGTCTCGCTTGGCTGCGTTAATTCCGTGTCACCAAGGAGACAGTTTAATTAGGGCAATAGAATGTTTGCATAGTAGGCAAGATCAGATCGAGAGGCAGATTATTGTATTTTGGGAAAGCTTTGGCAAAAATGAAAAAAATAAAAAAGAAGAAATTCTTGCAACAGACAGTGAGACATATACTATATAAATAAAAATAATAATAATTATAATACAATTATTGTAATAATTATATTATTGTATCAGTAGGGAGAATTTATATATATATATATATATATATATATATATATATATATATATATATATATATTGGGAAATTGATCAAAAAGTATGTATGTATGTATGTGTAAATTTAGGGATAATATTATGGGAGTAGTGAGAAACTTATAAACAAAAAAAAACTATAAAGTGTGTGTGAAATATATATATATATATATATATATATATATATATATATATATATATATATATTTACAGTAGTTATAATGTGAGAAATAAATATAATAATAATAATAATAAGGATTATATTATTGCGGCTCATTGCTCCAATCATGAATTTAAGAATAATATTACTTCCATGCAAACACAGTTTAGTTCAAATTCCACTTCCTGCAAAGGCAAAGCAAACATTTATTATCTGCATGTAATTCCTTGTCAGCTATTGTTTATGACATTTTGAGCTCCACCTGAAAGTCTTTCTACAAATTGCTCCTGCTCTGTTTTTACCACCACCATAGACATTCTATTGATATTTGTGCATTGCAGTGAACTTGCAGGTTTATTATGTTATATTCTTTTGCAAACTTCTACCTATCTTTTACTCTATTAGTGTTAAGTCTGAGCACCCTGAAAATCAATTTCTTAGATATTTGATATAGTGTAAATTCGGATATTGGTGCCCCATACTGGCCAACACAAAATAATAAAATAACAACAAGCCAAAATAATATATATATTATATATATTTTTTTTTTTTTATTGTTAGAACTTTTTTGAAATGTCAAAGTGATATTTAATTTAATTCTAATTGCATCAGGGTGGTGCAATGCCACGGCTCAGTGGTGTGAACTGCCATGGTAGGAAAAATGTCTCTTTGCTTTGTCTATGCATTGGGCGAAGCTGCCCGGCACAGCCCAACACATCTGGTGTGAAGGCCTGAGGGTGCAGAAATGTATTGTTCTTTATCATCTTCAGGATATAAATCTTGTAAGAATTGAGTTAGAGTTTAGTAACAGAAGACAATACTTCCTTAAAGTGGAGCTCCAGCCAAAGTTTTCAATTTTTGGATTGAGCAGTGTAAGGGTTAGAACCTCTGTCATTGCCATCTATGCCCCCATTGGTTGACCTCCCTTCACTTTCTGTCCAGTCGTCTTGACAGGAAGGGATTGAAAATCCCACATTTGCCAGTCGTCAATAGAAAAGGTTGAATAGGGGGGAGGGGTATTGCTGATCAATAGAAAGTATTAATAATGTTGTTTAGTCAATCCACCTATACAGTCAGATAACCATAGAGAAACAGCACAGGGATGGTGGGAACCTCTCATAATGGGCACAGCAGGGTTGCAGACCTGAGAACTTGGCACTGGGATGGTGGGAACCCCTCATATTGGGCACAGCAGGGTTGCAGACCTGGGAACTCAGCACTGGGATGGTGGGAACCCCTCATAATGGGCACAGCAGCTGTACAGACCTGGGAACTCGGCACTGGGATGGTGGGAACCCCTCATATTGGGCACAGCAGGTGTACAGAAGTGGGAACTTGGCACTGGGATGGTGGGAACCCCTCATAATGGGCACAGCAGGTGTACAGAAGTGGGAACTTGGCACTGGGATGGTGGGAACCCCTCATAATGGGCACAGCAGGGTTGCAGACCTGGGAACTCAGCACTGGGATGGTGGGAACCCCTCATAACGTTACATGAGATAGTTTAGCTGTGCAGTATTGAAAATTGACTGCAAATTTAGGCTTTGGAAGCACAACTATAGCTAGGACCTTTGGGTTTGAGCTATTAATAATCCCGAGTCGTATTCTGGAGATCACCAGCCTGTGACATTCATAGTTAATAAGTAAGAGGAATTTATAGCATATATATAACCAGTCAGGCAGACTGGTTATATATGCTATATAACCAACCAACCCTAGAAAATCTATAATGTATTTTTATAATGAATTCCTGCTATAACCTATATAATGTTTCTAATGATGCAAATACATTTATCATAGTCGGTGTACAATTATTACACATCGTGTGTTCACCTAAACCGCTTCTCCTCCAATTTCCATTGAGTATCCACGTTATCCACGTGTCATCTTAAGCTCTCTGAAGCCAAATCATTTTTTTCCTTCTTATTGTTTATCGACCATCATAGACTGGAAATAAAAACTATGCTACAAATTAACGTTTTTTTTGTTTGTTTTTTAGCACCCACCATGGATTCCATAGTCAAGTCAGTATTTATTTTACTTGTGGCTGCCTCATTGTCTCTGGCCAAAGATGCCTCTCCAAAAGACAAAACCACTGCAAAGCCTGTTCGGCCTCAAACATTATCCAGAGGTAAGAACAGAACGGAATAAAACTTTGTAAGACACAGAGGAGGAACTGCAACTTCTGAGTTCTGGGCACTCCTCGCCACCCTGGGCGTGTCTTCTGTCCTTCACATCCTTGTTCCTGGTTCTTGACCGTGTTTTTCCTAGTTGTAATTGTTGCTTTGCATTGTTTGCATTCATCTACAGCAAATATAAAACTAAAACTTCATTGTGTTTTTTTTTTTTTTTTTTTTTTGTGTTCTCTCTGCAGGGTGGGGTGACCAACTGGAATGGGTGCAGACCTATGAGGAAGCTTTATTCAGAGCCAAGTCAGGGTCAGTAACAGGGCAATGCCATTCAATCTATTCAATCTATTAGTATTAAGAGAACCTAGGCTGCCATCTTGTGTTAGATCATAGTATTGCAGTGAAACCAAAAAAGTATTTGAATAGTCATGATTTCCATAGCAAAAAATAAAATAAATAAAACACAATTAAGTGGGGGAAAAAAACGGGAATATAAATTTGCTACACACAATCAAGATATTAATTTCAATAAAATTGCACCATATTTTATTAGCAAATGTGTTATTGTATTGTTTATTATTATATTATTGTGCTTTTTATATCACTAAGGTATAATATATACATTTTAAATTGCCATAGAAAATACATTTTTGCTCCATTACAATCATGGCAACATCCAGGACTCCTCAGAGGCAGATTTTCTGGCATCCCCAGCACTGTGACATACTGTCAGTGGGGGGGGGGGGGGGATTTTTATTTGGTGTGTGTGTGTGTGTGTGGTTTTTATTTTTTAAATACTCTCTCCTTATGCAAGTTAAGTTCCTTGTGCAGCTGAGAACAGAGAGCTGGGGGGGGGGGGGGGGGTGGGGGGGAGAGAAACTACAGCACATTGATCTTCTCAGTGAATGGCTGGAGAACTGACAATGCTGTGCTCTCCTGCTTAGTGCAGTCAGTTTTTTTTTTAAATAGGAAAAGCAGAGATACTGACAGAAACACCAGGGATTTCACACAAAGGAAGCAATACAAAGAGAACAGGAGACTATCTCATAGAAGTACATGGTACAGCAGGCACACATCAGGAATATGAAATGTTGGGTTTACATATTTAATGCCACGTACACACGACCAGACTTTTTGACAGCAAAGGTCCGATGGAACGAATCCATCGGACCATTTGATCATGTGTGGGCTTCATTGGACCTTTGCTGTCCAAAAATCAGACGGATAGAACATGTTTTAAATCTTCCCACCGGAACTCCGGCGGACCCAGTTCCTATCGGGAAACACGTTCGTCTGTATGCTGGTCCGATGGAACAAATACGATGCAAGGGCGGCTACAGCACCTGCCCGTGAGAATGTTTCCTTATGATGGCACAGTACCAGTATGTCTGGTGACCCCACCCCTTATGACGGCACAGTCCCATCATGCCTTGGGACTGTGCCCTCATAAGGGGCGGGGGTCACACCCCCCACCACTTTAACCTGATTGGTAATTCTGTCTTGGTAGTGCATTAAAAAAAATAAGTATAATGCATTTCTATATTAACAATGTAAAGCAATTGCAGCTTTTATCATGTTGTATTTTGTTGTAGACATGCGCGGTTCGTTGCGTTCCGAACTGAAATTCTGACAAATTTTTTGTTATTCAGAAATTCAGATGTATCTGAAATTTCCGAATTACGATTTAAACTAATCCGAAATAACGAAACTAGATTTCGAACAAAATTCAAATAGTTATCGAATTTGAATTTCCAAAGAAAATAGAAAATAAAGGAATAAACTAGAAAAGAACAGAATAGAAAATAAAAGAACAGCATTAAATAGAATGGAAAATGAAGAAATGGAATAGAATAAAAATCAGGACAGAATGGAACACTATAATAAAAAGAATATAACCACCCTCTGAAATTCGAATTTCAAATTCGAATAGAAAAGAGTAGTGATGGACGAACTTCCGACGGGACGTTTCGCGAAAGCGAAATGCGAACGGACCCAAACGTTCGCGAAACCGAACGTTCGCCGCGGGCCCCATTGACTTCAATGGGAGGCGAACTTTGCAAACCTTCATGTCGAATTTGCGGCCACGTGGTAATTATTAGGGGGTAAAACGTAGTCCCACCATCTGGACAATGACATAATACATGTATGAGGTGAATTTGGGATCGATAACTACAAGCATTTTTATTTTATTTGGGAAATTGTTCTAACAATTCAGGACTATGGAGCTAATGAAGGCAATGGAGGAGAGGGAAGGTCAGGGACCAGGGTAGGCAAAGAAGAGGGTGCAGGAGATGATCACCAGCAGCGTGACATACCGGAATGACACATGCACCGTGATAGAGGCATCTGACAGCAGCACCGTAATACAGAGCACTGACAGCAGCACCGTGACATACAGCGCTGACAGCAGCACCGTGACATACAGCGCTGACAGCAGCACCGTGACATACAGCGCTGACAGCAGCACCGTGACATACAGCGCTGACAGCAGCACCGTGACATACAGCGCTGACAGCAGCACCGTGACATACAGCACTGACAGCAGCACCGTAAGCAGCCCCAGGAGGAAGTCAGCACAGCACAGGGATGGTGTGATCCCCTCATAATAAGAACCCCCAGGAGGAAGTCAGCACAGCACAGGGATAGTGTGATCCCTTCATAATAAGAACCCCCAGGAGGAAGTCAGCACAGCACAGGGATATCATAAGCAGCCCCAGTAGAAATATGACAACGCTCAACCTCTTCAAAGAGGAGGGTAGGGGCATATAGTACGGTGTGCTTTTTTGGGTCAAGGAAGTGAGCCAAATGAATTAAGAAGGTCTGTGTGCTTGATTAAAAAAATAGTTTATAGACATATACATGGTCTACTGGTCACATGTGTTGAATTCCTCCGAGATCCATGCCTCATTCATTTTTAGAAATGTGAGGTAGTTAACACTGTCGTGAGCTAGGCGAGTACGCTTATCGGTCACAATCCCCCCTGCTGCGCTGAACGTCCTTTCGGACAGGACACTGGATGAGGGGCAAGCCAACAGTTCGATTGCAAATTGGGCAAGCTCTGGCCAGAGGTCAAGCCTGCCCACCCAGTAGTCTAGGGGTTCATCACTCCTCAGAGCGTCCACATCGGCCGTTAACCCAATGTAGTCGGACACCTGACGGTCTAGGCGTTCCCTGATGCTGGATCCGGATGACACCTGTCGATGGGTCGGCTGAAAGAATGACCTCATATCCGAAGTCACCAACACATCTTCAAACCGGCCTCTTCTTGCAGGCGCTGTTGGATTGGTACCCGCAAATCCTTCTCTGGGAGTGGGAATTGCTCCTCTGCCAGCGCACGCAAAAGCAGAATGCAGCATTTCTCGAAGCAAGGCCTGGAAGTGCTGCATTCTGACAGCCCTCTGCGACGGCGGTAACATTTCCGCCATTTTGTGTTTGTACCGGGGGTCTAAGTACGTTGCCACCCAGTACTGGTCCTTGACCCTCATGCTTTTTATACGGGGGTCCCTATTAAAACACTGGAGCATGAAGGCCCCCATTTGCACTAAAGTGGAAGCGGTGTGGTGGCCTGGCTCCTGCTCATCATCCAGGATAATGTCGTCCTCTTCATTCTCCTCTCCCCATCCTCGCACAACAGGGATCCCAGAAAGGTTTAAAGCATGCTCTTCTTGCTCCTGCTCATCCGCCCCGGCACCATCCTCCTCTGACTCCTCATCAGACTCCTGTTGTTGACTTGTCTCAGATAGAGTAGCCCCCCCTGGGAATTCATCCAGCATTGCGACTTCCTCATCTTCCCGCTCCTGCTCCTCCACAGCCTGATCAATGACACGACGCAATGCACGCTCCAGAAAGAAGGCATAAGGTACCATGTCACTGATGGCGCCATGGCTGCGACTGACCAGTTTGGTGATCTCCTCAAATGGCCGCAGAAGTCTGCATGTGTCGCGCATGAGCAGCCACTGGCGCGGTGAAAAAAAACCCAGCTCCCCAGAACCGTTTCTTTCGCAGAGTTCATACAGGTAGACGTTAACTGCACGTTTCTGCTGGAGCAGCCTATCAAGCATATAGAAGGTTGAGTTCCATCGCGTCGGGCAATCGCAAATAAGACGTCTGACCGGCAGATGGTGTCGCCGCTGAATGTCAGCAAGGCGAGCCATGGCCGTGTAAGATCTTCTGAAATGGGCCGAGATTTTCCTTGCCTGCCGCAAGATGTCCTGGACCCCAGGGTATTTGACAAGGAATCGCTGCACGACCAAGTTTAAGACGTGTGCCATGCACGGCACGTGCGTGATTTTGCCCTGTTTCAATGCGCTAAGCAGATTGGCACCGTTGTCACACACCACTTTACCAACTGTCAAATTGAGCGGTGTTAGCCACTCATCTGCCTGTGAACGCAAAGCTGAAAGGAGTGCCGGGCCAGTGTGGCTCTTTGCTTCCAGGCACAACAGACGCAGCACGGCATGGCAACGTCTCACCTGGCATGTGGAATAGGTTCTGGGGAGCTTGGGCGGTGCAGCGGAAGAGACGCTAGCAGCGGAAAAGGAGGAGGCAGCTGAGGAGGAGAGGGAGGAGGATGGAGTAGGAGGAGGAGAAGAAGAGTCAGGCCTGCATGCAATCCGTGGCGGTAAAACCAAATCTACACGGGTGCCACGGGTTACATGCTTGACGGCCGTCAGAAGGTTCACCCAGTGGGCAGTAAAAGTGATATACCTTCCCTGCCCGTGTTTGCTAGACCACGTGTCTGTGGTCAGATGTATCTTGGCACCGACACTGTGTGCCAGAGATACATTCACTTGCCGCTGAACATGGCCATATAGCTCTGGGATGCCCTTCTCTGAGAAATACTTCCTTCCTGGGACCTTCCATTGTGGTGTTCCAATGGCCACAAATTTGCGAAAGGCCTCCGAGTCCACCAGTTTATATGGCAGTAGTTGGCGGGCTATGAGTTCTGACAAGCCAGCCGCCAACCGTTGGGCAAGAGGGTTATCCGGCGTCATCATTTTTTTACGCTCAAACATTAGGCCCACGGAAGCCTGCCTTTTTGCAGAAAAATGTGAGCTTGGCGAGATGGAAGGTGGAGTGGAGGACAATTGTGAGGAGAGAGGAGAAGGAGAAGTAGAAGACGAGGCTGGACGGTGAGAGCCTGCAGTGTGGCTTTGTGTGTTCCGTTGCTCCCACTGGGCTCGGTGATGGCTGCTCATGTGCCTTCTTAAGGCGGTCGTCCCTAGGTGAGTATTGGGCTTACCGCGACTAACGCGTTGACTGCAAAGATTGCAGATGGCAACGCTATTGTCAGCAGCGGACACGTTAAAAAAAGCCCACACTGCGGAGCCATGTGCCGGTGTCCTGGGAGCGCCAGATGTGACCGTACATGGTCGATGACTCGCTCCTGATACATTTGCAGTCTGCTTTGTCCCTCCTGTGCAATGTAAGTTATTCCTGCTTCTCCTCCCTATCTGCTGGTCCATATCTCCCTCTGAACTCCCCTCCTCTTCCTCTCTTGTGGGCACCCACGTGACATCACTAGACACGTCATCATCAACGTCACCTTCCCCACCGCTATAAGTAGAGATCTCGGAGTAGGCAGCAACACCGGGGACCAACCTCCTCCTTGGGCTGATCTGGGTACTGTCGTCAGACTGCTGAGTAGCGCTTGTTGCTACCTCCTCTTCCTGATCCAATACCAAGAGTGGCTGCGCATCAGAAATGTCCTCTTGATATGGATCGGAAAATAATTCCAGTGACTCAAGCGGAAGGTATGTGGTGGTGGTGGTGGTGGTCGTGTTGTTGGTGGTAGTGTCTTTGGGGGTGCACATAGCAGAGAGTGAAGAAGAGGGTGCAGATCGAGAGGATGAGGAGGGTGCAGAAGAGTAAGGCTGAGCGAGCCACTCAACCAAGTCTGGTGCATCCTTTAAAGTAATTGAACGCACCTTCTGCAACTTCCCACTTTGGCTCAAGCCTGTTGCTCCTGCCCTACCCCTACCACCCCTGCGGAAGGGCCTGCCTCTTCCTCTGCCTGTCATTTTTTAAATGACCCTGTGACAAAACTCTTAGTCCCTATACCGATGAAGGACTGCTGCAGTATAGGGCAGCAGTCAGCAGTGGTGCACGTCAACCCTATCTATTGTGGACCGATAGCGGTCCTTACAGAACAGCAGACTGTACCGCACTCAAGCCTATGTACCGTAGCACCCTATACCAAGTTACCAGTCCTTATAAGAACTTTTGTGGACCAAGCAGGTTGTGTATTAGTGTTTAGCAGACTGTACGTCAGTCCCTATACCGCTGAAGGACTGCTGCAGTATAGGGCAGCGGTCAGCAGTGGTGCACGTCAACCCTATCTATTGTGGACCGATAGCGGTCCTTACAGAACAGCAGACTGTACCGCACTCAAGCCTATGTACCGTAGCACCCTATACCAAGTTACCAGTCCTTATAAGAACTTTTGTGGAACAAGCAGGTTGTGTGTTAGTGATTAGCAGACTGTACGTCAGTCCCTATACCGCTGAAGGACTGCTGCAGTATAGGGCAGCGGTCAGCAGTGGTGCACGTCAACCCTATCTATTGTGGACCGATAGCGGTCCTTACAGAACAGCAGACTGTACCGCACTCAAGCCTATGTACCGTAGCACCCTATACCAAGTTACCAGTCCTTATAAGAACTTTTGTGGAACAAGTGAGTTGTGAATGTTTAGCAGACTGCAGCAGAAGGGCAGCAGTCAAGTATAATATCCTTTCTATATTTGGAAGAAAGAATATTATACATGTACAAGCCTATTACTGTACCACTGATACCAGTCCTGAAAAGAACCTTTGTGGAACTAATAATAACAGCAAGTCTTTAAAATTACCCTCACTGCCTGACAACACTGCTTCCTTCCTGTCCCTATACAAATTGGCAAAAAAAGAGAACGATTAGTGGTTACTGGAACAGCTCTTTTGTGGACCTTGATAGTAACAGCTAATGATGATGATGATGATGATGATGATGAAAGACTAATCTGGCTGTCCCTGTAGCATACACCGTCCTTTCCCTTTCTCTAAACTAACAAAAGACACTCAGGCTGCTGCAAGAATCAGCAGCACAGCAAACCTATCAACACCTAACACCTATACCAGTCCTGAAAAGAACTTTTGTGTACCAAATAGCTAGTGGTTTATCTCTCCCTACTCCACACAGGAACCTGTCCCTATCGTAACAGAAGAAAGAATGTAAAATGGCCACCGGATCGGGTGTATTTATAGGTTAGGGGGAATGTCCAAGTGTCCATGTGCTGTCATGTCTCAATTGGCTGTCCTGTATCACATGATAAACGTGTCACCAAAGGTTAAAGTTCTTGTATACATTAAACACGTAAGTCCGCCGCGGCGAACGACGGAAAAAGGCGTTCGAACGTGCGGACCGCGAATGTCGGAAATTCGCCGCGAAACGACCGCCGGGCGAAACGTTCGTCCATCACTAGAAAAGAGGAGCATAGAATTCAAAAACAATAGCATGGAAAGAATATAACCATTTCCCAAAATTGGAATAGATTAAATTAGAATACAAAATAAAATAATAGACTGGACTAGAATCAAAAGAAAATAAACAAAACAATAGAATAGAAAGAATATAATATAACTGTTCTGAAATTTCGAATATAATACATTTGAATAGATTAGAAAATAAAATAATAGAATGGACTAGGATAAAAATAGAAGAAAAACAATAGAATAGAAAGGATATAACCACCTTCCAAAATTGAAATTCTGAATATAACTTCGACTTCAAATAAAATAGAAGAGAACTGAGTAAACAATAGAATATGGTATAACTGTTTTCCGAAAAATTGAATTTCAAATAGAATAAATATGAATTTACAATAGAATAAATTCGATTTTTGAATAGAATATAAAAGGTAAAAAGAATAGAACAAAAAAATAGAATATAAAAAACAATGGAATAGAATGGAACAGAAAGAATATAATCATATTCCAAAATACGAATTTCAGTTAGAATAAACTTGATTTTGAAAGCGAATTTGAATCGTTTTGAATTGGAATAAATTAAACAAATTTCAAAAAAAGAATTAAACAAACTTAACTAAACAAATTGATGCAAATACTGAATTCAAAACAAAAAACAAATGTTTTCGTTCTGCACGTCTTCTTTTATTGTACACAATAATAACCGAACAACAGTTTTTATAATTATAGTACTTTTGTATATCAATAAAATATTTATGCAATGGGAATTGTTCTCATTTTACAGAAACAAGCCTTTGATGCTGATTAACCACAGAGATGACTGTCCACATTCACAATGTAAGTAATAATCTTTTCATTGATGAAAGCCTGTAAAGTGGCCGCATCCAAACCCTATTCATGTTTCTTACCCAAGAAGAAGCTCCTGTTCCTTTTTTGGGCGCAATTTTTAAAGGCCGGGTTTGCTGCTCAAAAATCGTTGCAGGAATCAATTATTAAAGGATAATGGCACCCAAGACACATCGTGTAACTGGATGGACTTGTGTCTTTTTTCAACCTGACTATGTAACTATATGTGTATAGTGCAGCGAATTGCCACCCGATTTGGAATCATGTGGGGTTTTTTTTTTTTTTTTTGCCCACAATTCAAAAAAAGCAGTGTGAATTTAGGTTTGTAATAATAAAAAAAAAAAAAAAATTAATATTAATAATATATATATATATATATATATATATATATATAATTAAAGGTGTTAACCTTTTCACACTCCATTCAAAATTAAAGATATCCTTTAGATGAATATTAGGCTAGTCAAGAGTTCAATTATTCCCCGAACCGTGCTAAGGAATGCATTATAGGGGATTTAATTAGAAATGGATGAGTGGTTAACCGCGGCGGAAGGAGCGCCTGGATCAGCATCGCCGTGTATAACGTTACAGAGCGGTAATTAAATTAATACATTGTACATTAAATAACATTGTAATCATTTTATGATCTGCTCCCTGCAGCCCTGAAGAAAGCGTTCGCTGAACACAAAGGAATCCAGAAATTAGCTGAAGAATTCGTCCTCATCAATGTCATTGTGAGTATGGAGGGGACTGTGTGTCTTCTTCTGTCTGTCCTGTAGAGGGGGGTGAGTGGAGGATAAGGAGCCCCCAATAAAGAAAAATTAAAGGGCCAGTCTACCCAAAATTAGTATTGCAGTTTTTAGTAGACCCTGGAGATCTTGGCTTCATCCACATGGACAATGTTTGGCATTACTGTGTATATTTGCGGGTATTTTTCCACACTCAGGGAGCTGTAGGTGTTGCGTAGAGCCTACCAAACCAGTGTTTACCCCAAAACAACTTTTTTTTTTTTTTTCCCCTTTTGAAACTGTATGTAAATGTGTTGTGTGCTGGTAGAGACAAAAAATCAAATGTTGTTAGGCTAGTTTCTCTCCAGGTCGAACGTTATTCTCTATACGGAATAAAATTAACTAGGAAAATATGGCGTTCTGCCCACTAAATGGAGCCTTCAGTCTTTTTTTTCCATCTATTAAATCTTCTGCCCCTGTTGTTGTTTTAACTTTGGATAGTAAAACTTTTTTTTTTTTTTTTTTCTGCCAGTAAATCCCTTATACAGCCCACATCCTGTTTCCTGTCTGGTCATTAGCCTAGGCTTATGACATCATGCACAGCTCTCTCTCTCTCCTCTCTCTCTCCTCTCTCTCTCCTCTCTCTCTCCTCTCTCTCTCCTCTCTCTCTCCTCTCTCTCTCCTCTCTCTCTCCTCTCTCTCTCTCCATGCGAGAGGGGGGATGCGTCATAAGAGGGCCAATGAGATCTGCAGAGCTGGAGGTGTGCCTCTGTGTAAATCTAGGAAGTGAACAGGCAGGAGCTTCAGCTGCCCACAGTTAAAATGGCTGCAGCCAGACTCAGTGGAGGGAGATTTCTGCTGAATATTTGGCAAATACAAAATCACAGTATATATAAAATAATATGCAAAGTGGTTGGAGGGAAGCTCCAGAATGGCAAAGATGTTTTTTATTAGAAATGATGTGAGCGGACTGCAGTTTCTCTTGAAGTTCATCATCAAATATGTATTTCCTATGATCATAGCGCTCAACTGTCCCGGATTTGGAGGGACTGTCCCTGATTTGTAGCAATGTCCCTCTGCCCCTCTCTCCCCCTCATTTGTCCCTTCTATTGGTCTGATCTATATAGATGCACTTTTTATCTATCAAAAAGTGTTTTCCAATGCTAAACTTTTTATCCAAATTCTAAATTGCTGCATTTTGTAAATGTTAAAAGCCAATATAAAAGGAATAGTAGTCACAGGAGTTCTTTTTTTTTTTTTTAATTATTTAATTTTTATTTTTTTTCGGTTTTGTGGCCATTATTTGCAGGAATAAAGTTTCCTATTCATCAGCTGTGTAGGTCGGTTACAATTCCCGTTGCGCTCTGCTCCATATACCACACACAGCCTCAGGGGGTGTCAGTTATGGGGCAGTCTACTCTACTGACCACACATTGATTGTTGTATTGTCCTTCCGAGGTCTCTGTGCTTTCCTATGCAATAAAGGGAGGTCATGGCTGGTGGGAGGGGCCAAGTAGGTGCTGTACATGGCTTCCCGAAAACATCACAGCACTCGGCCCCAGCACTCCTCTCCATGGCTTTTTTTTTTTTTTTTCAGAGAAAAGGTACATCCCGGCCCCTTTTAGATTTTAGAGAATACAGAACCAATTTGTATTATTTAATTTGTATGAAATTTGATAGACCCCACCCCAGCAACAATAGATCTCCCAGCAACAATAACCCCCCCTCCCAGCAACAACAGCAGATCTCCTCCTCCAACCCCCCCAGTATCCAGCATCAATAGACCCGCCAGTAGAAATATACCTCTCAATATGCCTCCCAGCAACATAAGACCCCCGCCCACAAAAGTAGATTCCCATCCTCCACCAACAAAAACAGATAGATACCCTGGGAGCAATAGACATCCGTCCCAGCAACATAAGACCCCCGCCAGCAACAATAAACCCCCAGGGGCAGACTGACCATTCAGCCACTTGGGCCCCCAGGCCACTAGGGGGCCCCATCAGGGTTGCCAGCCTCAGTAAAACCAGGGACAGTATGTAAAAATCTGTGTTTTCTTTACATCTGTCTCTGAAATGTTCCTTACTGACATTCTTTTGGTCTAAAAATCCTGAGATTTTAGCTGCCCCACCTCTCCAGTACATTCTCAGCCAATAGAAACATGTCTGTGTATACTGTGTGGCCCCATAATCTCCTATTGCCCGGGGGCCCCATGAGTTGTCAGTCTGCCCCTGTAGACCCCCACACAAAAATAGATCCCCCACTAGTGACAATAGATGCATCCCCAGCAGCCAGAAACAATAGACCCCCTCCCAGCAACATAAGACCCCCCCCCCCCCCTGTCGGCAACCAAAGCCCTACCCAGCAACAATAGATCCCCCCCGCACAAAAGTAGGTCCCCACACAAAAAATATCCCCCAGGAGCACTAGACGTCCCTCAACTACAGATCCCTCCCAGCAACAATAGACCCCTACACAAAAATAGATTTGTGAAAGCACTCATCGAAGTTAATGGGAGGCAGTTTTCAGGCGTTTTTACAGGTGCTAAAATGTCTGAAAATCGCCTCAGTATAAAAGGGGTCTTGGGGCTCTTGAGAGAGGGGCACATTGCGGCACGCCCCGATGCAAGCAGTGGGCTTGCACTTGGTAGGGGTTGTGCAAATTTGAAGATGCCTTAATTGGCAGATGTCAGTCTGGAGGAGTGGGCATTCCCAGGCAAGCTGAACTTGCATGCAGACTGCCCCCACATGTGCTGCTGATCCTCCGTGATTGACAGAGGCAGCCAGGGACAGGCAGGCTGGGGAGGAAAGCACTAAATGATGCTGGACATCCTCCAGCCAGGAAATGAGGTGGGGCTCTATCTGACTTGCTGCAGCTTCTAATGCACATTGTGAGAAGCTCACAGTGTGCAGTGAAATCGGAGTAAACTGTTTCAGGCTAGAAGAGGAGCAGGTACAACTGTACTAAACTAAAGGGAAGGTCGGAGTTCAGCTTTGAAGCGACGTGTAGAGATTTCCAATTTTGTATAATATGCCTAAAAAAAAATGCTTTTAATAACGGCACCCCTGACTTCCCATTAGACACTCAGGTCCCTTGGCTAAAGATTCTATGTGACAGGCTGGCAGCAACTGAGCCTAATACTATATGCAGATTTGGATGAGGCAGTGAGTCGGGAGGTAGGAGCAGGGGGATGAGCGCCAGGGTGCTATCACATCACGTCTGTGGGCGGAGACTGAATTCTCTGGAAGTGAATGGAAAGATGGTTTTGAAAGATATAGAAAATAAAAACAATGGCTGGTATAGAAAATTCAGGTTTTTCCCTTTAAGACTTTTTGTCAAGGTTGGCTAACGTCTGTTCATTTTATTTCTTATAGTACGATCCCACCGACAAAAACCTGCTCCTGGATGGACAGTATGTGCCAAAGATTGTATTTGTTGGTAAGTTTTCTAGTTATAGTAATTTGTATAAATATCCCTCATTGCCCCCCTCCCCCCCCCCCTTTCCATCCCTCGCCCCTATTATAACAAAAATCGGACCAGAGATGCATCACAGACTTTGTTTACACTGCGTGCTCTGCGCTGGGCTTTGTTTACACTGCGTGCTCTGCGCTGGGCTTTGTTTACACTGCGTGCTCTGCGCTGGGCTTTGTTTACACTGCATGCTCTGCGCTGGGCTTTGTTTACACTGCGTGCTCTGCGCTGGGCTTTGTTTACACTGCGTGCTCTGCACTGGGCTTTGTTTACACTGCGTGCTCTGCGCTGGGCTTTGTTTACACTGCGTGCTCTGCGCTGGGCTTTGTTTGCACTGCGTGCTCTGCACTGGGCTTTGTTTACACTGCATGCTCTGCGCTGGGCTTTGTTTACACTGCATGCTCTGCGCTGGGCTTTGTTTACACTGCGTGCTCTGTGCTGGGCTTTGGGTTCTGATTCTAATCATTGACTATCTAACCATGGTGCCATAGATACGGAAGATCCCAGGCACAGCATCCAAACATTGCTGGAAATGGTTTTACATTGTTCTCAGTTCCCTTTAATATGATTCATTCCATCCCTGGTATGAGGCTCCTTGTATTATAATAACTTGTATTTGTATCTTTTATATTCTCCAGATCCCTCCCTTGTGGTCAGAGCTGATATTCCCGGCAAATATTCCAACCACCGCTACACCTACGAGCCTGAAGACATCGAACTGCGTAAGTGGAAGAGGGGTCCTTGCCCTTCCTGGTCACCTCCATGGAAAGACATGGGGCTGGGTGGGGGGTTGGTTGGTAATGCTGTTTTTGGTGGAGCATTTTGACCACTTTTTGTTTCGTTTTGTTTTATTTTTTTATATTTTATTTTTAATCTTTGAAAGTGGTTCCAAAGCAGTCTCCAAGTCTCCAAAACAAGAAGCTAGTTTATTGTCCTTCAGACTTTAGGAGGGCCGAAACATGGACAGTGGGCATGGAAATTTTCCTGGCATCAGTGGGAATAAACATCACCATGTTTGGTATTGGGGTAGGAATAGTGCCCCATCGTTGGTATTATTGGGAGGATTAATACCAACGTTGGTATCATTGGGAGGAATGGTGCCCTCATCGTTGGTATTATTGGGAGGATTAATACCAACGTTGGTATCAATGGCAGGAATGGTGCCCTCATCGTTGGTATCATTGGGAGGAATAGTGCCCCATTGTTGGTTTCATTGGGAGGAAGTGCCCAATTATTGGGAGAATAGTGCACCAGCATTGGGAGGAATGGTGCCCTCATTGTTGGTATCATTGGGAAGCCAGTGGGCATGGAAATTTTCCTGGCATTATTGGGAGTAAACATCGCCACATTTGATATTGGGTACGGATAGTGCCTCATCACTGGTATTATTGGGAGCAATAGTGCCCTATCGTTGGTATCAATGGAAGGAACAGCGCCCCATTGTTGGTATTATTGGGAGAAATGGTGCCCAATTGTTGGCAGACTATTGTCTCATATCAATGGGAGGAAAATGCCTCTAGGGCCAGATAAAGGCAAGCACCGGGCCACAGTTTGTGGACCACTGCTCTAGAGGCTGTAGGGGGGGGGTTTAACCTTCATGCATTCTATGTCTGTGTGTAGAAGCTCCCCCAATACTTACCAGAGCCTGATCTTGATCCAACGATGTGCATGAAAACAATGGTTCACCCTTCCTCATTGGCTCAGCGACAGCGGTGGGAGCCACAATTTTATATATATATATATATATATATATATATATATATTTTTTTTTTTTTTTTTCTAAAGCTGGTTCCCAACATCTGTTGCTTGCCCACCAGCTTCACTTATATCATAGAGACTTCAGCAGTGAAATAATTGCCCCTTGGTTCCCAGCTCCTATCATAGAAGGGTGCACCCCTAGACTCTTCACTTCATTTGGGAACTTTACTGGGAAGATCTGACAGCTGCAAAGCCTAAGCCCTTGTACACACGGTTGGACTTTCCGATGGATTTTGTCCGAAACTGGTGTTGCAGACACACGGTCGGACAAAGTTGATGGAAAATCCGATCGTTCGGAATGTGATGACGTTTGTTCGTTATGACGGGACTACGTTGCGGCTAGTAGCCAATAGCTTTGGTCTCATAATTTGATCTGAGCATGCGTGGCACTTTGTCCGATCGGAACTCTCTACAAACAATCGGACCATGTTGTCGGAAAATTTTATATCCAGCGCTCAAACTTTGTTGGTCGGACATTCTGACGGAAAAAGTCAGATGGAGCCCACACACGGTTGGATTATCCAACAACGCGGTCCGATCGGACATTTTCCGTCTGAATTTACGAATGTGTGTACAAGGGCTAAGAAGTATAGAAAACCACTGGGCCAATCAGCTCGTCATGGTCCACCCAGAACTTGGCTATCACTTTATAGTGGACTGATCCTTTAAGTTTTTACTTGTTATCACATCATATTAATTGTGACTTCTTTTTCTATTTTCAGTGTTTGAGAACATGAAGAAGGCCAAGATCCTCCTGAAGACCGAGCTGTAGAGACCTCTCCTCTACCTTTTTATAGATAGATTAAATGTTCATAATATGGATGTGTCAGTAATAATGTATTTAATTTCACAGATAACCTGATTTTGTGACTTGGGAGAATATTGTTTTTCAACTGTGTTCATGTTTTCTTGACCTTTTTTAAATAAAATCAACCCGGGTTATTTAAGTGTTTGTGATATCTTCCCTGTGTTTTCATGGTTTCAAACGTAACTATAAGGCTCCATTCACACTTGTGCAACTTGTCATGCGACTTTGTGTCATGCAACTTGACAAGTCACAGCCACTTTAACCACTTCAGCCCCGGACCATTTTGCTGGCCAAAGACCGCACCACTTTTTGCGATTCGGCACTGCGTCGCTTTAACTGACAATTGCGCGGTCGCGCAACGTGGCTCCCTTACAAAATGTATTTTGGTGGTATTTGATCGCGTTTTTGAGCTATAAACAAAAATAGAGCGACAATTTGGAAGAAAAAACGCATTATTTTTTACTTTTTGTTATAATAAATATCCCACAAAAATATATAAAAAAAAAAATTTCCCTAAGTTTAGGCCGATATGTACTCTTCCACATATTTTTGGTTAAAAAAAAAAAAAAAAAAAAATCGCAATAAGCAATTGATTGGTTTGCGCAAAAGTTATAGCGTTTACAAAATAGGGGATAGTTTTATGGCATTTTTATTAAAAAAATATTTTTATTTATTGTGACTGCAACATTAAGGCGGACACATCGGACATTTTTGACACATTTTTGGGACCATTTTCATTTATACAGCAATCACTGCTCTACAAATGCAATGATTCCTGTGTAAATGACACTGGCAGTGAAGGGGTTAACCAGTGGGTGGTAATGTAGGGGTTAAGTGTTCCTAGGGGTGTGTTACTAACTGTGGGGGGCTGGGCTTTGTTTTAGTGAACACTGATCTCTGCTCCAATCACATGGAGCAGAGATCAGCGTCACTTGTTGCTAGGCAGAACAGAGAGATGCTGTTTACAACGGCATCTCCCAGTTCGGCCGCCCTGTGAAACGATCGCGGCTATGCCCACGGCAATCGAGTCCGAGGGACCCACGACCTGTAGTACTTTGATGTGACTTGAGTCCCACAGACTGCAATGTAAACTCTCGAAAGTCGCATGAAAGTCGTATCTTAAAGAGGAGCTCCCCCCCCCCCCCAAAAAAAAATACTGTAGCTGCTGACTTTTAATATAAGGACACTTACCTGTCCAGGGATCCAGCGACATCCTCTCCTGAACTGATTCTACAATTAGCTCTGGGTGCAGGTAGGTGCCACCATCCTAAGTAAAGGAAGCAGGAAATGGAATAAAAGTCACATCACATACATTATGGAGATATTACACGGTCAATCACATTTAGTGGACAGTCTGCAGCAGTCACATGTGAAAGCATATGCAGCACTTTAAACACCCATCTCCATCTAACAGCCTTGCCTTCCACTCTGGGTTATTAGTACTCACTGGAATGAGAGCTCTGCAGTCACCATCTTCCATATGTACACCTGTCCAAGGTGCCCCAGGGGAATAGCCTCACTCAGGGAACTCTTGGCATAACCTTTTAAAGGCCATTTGCAACCTGCCCTAGCCCCCACCTCCATAGGGGTCAGGAAGTCTACAGCCATCTGCCCTGAGTGCAGGTCTACTCCTCTCTGGCCTCCAGCCCTCTCCATGTGCTGGCTCTATCTGTATTGGTCTACTGTGTTTGGCTCCTCTCCATCCTGGCTCATTATTGGGCCCTCACATCACTGCAGGAAGGCTCTAACTCTAGGCAACCTGGGGCCCCCCAGCTGTTGCAGAACTACAACTCCCCTCATGCTTCTGGGAGTAATTCTAACTGGCAACTGTGCAATGCCTCCTGGGAAATGTAGATCCACAGGTTCCAAGCAGGTGTGAAGAAATGCTGTAAAGTAAGAATGCTTCCAAAAATATATATTTTGTTTGGTTTTTAGCAATTTACAAAACCCAAAGTGAGTAAACAGAAGAGTATTTGGGTGTGACCACCCTCTGGCTTCAAACCAGCATAAATTCTTCTAGGTGGACTTGCACACTGTTTTTGAAGGAACTCGGCAGATATGTTGTTCCAAACATCTTGAAGACCTGAGCACAGATCTGTGAGAGTAGGCCGCCTCAAATAAATCTGTCTTGTCCTGTAATCCCAGACAAATTCCATGATGTTGAGGTCAGGGCTCTGTGGGGGCCAAACCATCACTTCCAGGACTCCTTGTTCTTCTTTACACTTAAGATAGTTCTTAGTGACATTGGCTGCATGTTTCGTTATACTGCTGCAGAATAAATTTGAGGCCAATCACACACCTCCCTAATGGTATGGTGTGATGTATAAATATGTGTCTATGTCTCAGCATTGTGGACAACATTGATCGGGCAATGTTGAAGACCATAGTTGCAGTGGTCGGGCCAAAGAAACTTAATGCAGCAGCTAAAAGACACATCATGCTTACTTCCCTTCCACATTAGATGTCCAGCAGTGCCACCGGCACAGATCTGGTGAAAACCAGTGGGACCCAGGTACACCAAGCTACTGTTAAGAAATGGTCCTCATGTAACAATTGTGGCCATAAAGCCATACCTCCAAACGTGGAAACAAGGCTAAATGACTCAACTATAGAGGGTCAAAATGTGAAATATTTGGCTGTGGCAGGAGGCAGTTTGCTGGGGGAAGGGCAGGAGAGGGTTACAATAATGAGTGTCTGCAGGCAACTGTGAAGCATGGTGGAGGATCCTTGAAAGTTTGTGGCTGAATGTCTGCAAATGGAGTTGGAGATTTGGTCAGGATCAAGTGTCCTCAATGCTTAGAAATACAGGCAGATAGTTATCCATCATGCCATAGCATCAGGGGGTGTGTGATTGGCCCCAAATGTATTCTACAGCAGTACAACAACCCCAAACATACAGCCAATGTAATTAAGAACTATTTATTTTTTAATCAAGTAACTTTTTTTGAAAAAGTAAAAAGGCATCACAACAGTCAATTGTTCAGTTACAACAATGAAAAACAATGCTTAAGTCCTGTGCAATATCAAGCAGTGAAGAAAACCGCAACAGTGTCTAAGCATGAAGTCTCCTTACTTATGTTAAGATTGTTTGTACATGATAGAACCATAGTATAAGACACCGTGTAATACCAATGCAAATAATGTACAACAAATACAGGAAAAAAAAAAGGACAGACATTCTGGAATATTGCCTACCTGTCTTCAAGGACTAAAACAATTATAGTCACCTGGTAATTAACTATAGTGAGTATATAGGAGAAACACAATAATGGTAATTTTTCCATAGATGAGTGACATAAGACTCACTAGGGGTACTCTTGGTTTCATTACGTCTAAAGCTGTAATAATCTATCAAACAAGTTTTGGTTTTGGGTGGGGGGCTACGCTCAGTGTACCCAACCAACATTGCTAGATATTCCTGAATCTCTTAGGAGAGTTCCTATGATGATAGGTGTTTTTTCTCAAATAAAAATGAGAATGCTCGACTGAATCCATTGCACACGTGTTGGGGCTGTGGAGATAACCACACTCTTGCTATTCATTTCTTAGCCAAGTAAAACAGCAGAATAAGGGCTAAGTAAATATGAGGAGACTATAGTTCCTCATCAAGACTCCCCAACATACACGTCAGTGGGTCCACTGCCAATTGAACATGATATATAACGTTAATAGTTGAGATCACACTACTCCAATATCTCACCAAGAATCATCTTTAGAGTTAAAGTGGTTGTAAACCCTTACAAACCACTTTGACCTACAGGTAAGCCTAGATTAAGGCTTACCTGTAGGTCCAAGAAATATCTCCTAAACCTATATGGTTTAGGAGATATTTGCCCGAAGACAGTGGCGCGCAGGCGCACTGAGCGTGGCATCCTCGATGACGAAGATGCCGCGCGTCTCGGCTCCCATGCGCATGCGCGTGAGTGGCGTCATCGCGGCTTCGCCGAATGACAGCGGCGGAGCTGCGAGACCCCACCGAGAAGATGGATGCGCCGAACTACAGGGGACATCGGTGACTTCGCTGGCTCCTGTGTCAGGTAAGTGACACATAATGGGCTACTATGCGATGCACTGTAGTCCATTATGCTTTGCCTTTGCAGGGAATGAAAGAGGAAGTAAACTCATCAGGGTTTACTTCCTCTTTAAGAACAACAAGGTGTCCTGGAAGTAACAGCTTGGCCCCACAGAGCCCTGATCTGAACATCACGGAGTCTGTCTGGGATAATGATAAATGTAGAAAGATCTAAAATCTAGTATTCTACTATACTCACAGGGGCATTTCTGGATGAATAGAAAAGTCTTTGTGTAATATGTCAGTCAGTGTCCTCTCTCCTAGAGGGTGTGTAGAGGAGAAGTGTATCTTTCTTTATTCAAGGCCGCATTTCCAACTTACTTTTAGGAATTCGTTTCTTAGTAGAAATTGAAGAATCCTTTGTTCAATACTTCAAGAAGAGTTTTTTTTTTTTGTTCAGAAAGATAAGCAAAGACAACTGGCATCTGGTAACATATGGCATGCTGATGGCCTCAGAAGGAGGAAGAGACATCTGATGTTACATTCTCCAAAGTGTAGAGTTCCTTCTCTTCCCAGCTACCATACAATCCTCATCCATCCTTATACTGTTTCATAAAGTAATGTCAGCATTTCCTAATAATAACACCCATTCTTATATGGCTTCAGTCTAAAGTTAAGTTGTTAAGTTAAAGTTAAGTTATATAGCTCCACCCATTGTCCTGACTAGGGATGAGCCGAACACCCCCCTCCCCCCCAGAACTTTTGAACGGACCGCAAATTTGTGCGAACTTTAGAACCCCATTGAAGTCTATGGGACTCGAACGTTTGAAATAAAAAGTGCTAATTTTAATGACTAATATGCAACATGTTGTCCTAAAAAGGGTTTGGGGACCCGGCTCCTGCCCCAGGGGACATGGGTCAATGCCTAAAATGTTTTTAAAAAGGCCGTTTTTTCAGGATCACTGATTTTAATGACGATTAAAGTGAAAAAAAAAAAAGTGAAATATTCCTTTAAATATGGTGCCTGGGGGGTGTCTGTAGTATGCCTGTGAAGTGCCACATGTTTTCCGTGTTTAGAACAGTCCCTGCACAAAATGACATTAAACGGAAATAACGTCATTTAAAACTGCTTGCGGTTTTAATGTTATATCTGATTCCGGCACTATGGATGAAAATCATTGAGAAAAATGGCATGGGTAGCCCCCCCTGCCCATTACCAGCCCCTTTGGGTCTTGTACAGATATTAAGGGGAACCCCGTACCCATATTAAAAAAAGGAAAGGCGTGGTGCCCCCAGGCCCTATATACTCAGAACAGCAGTATACAGGCGATGCAAACAAGACAGGGACTGTGTAGGTTTGTTGTGTTAAGTAGAATCGGTTTGTAATTTTGAACTGGTACATTCCCATGGCCACGTGCTGATGATGATGCACTGCGTCCACGACCAGCACTGTTGTCTCTAGACACAGAGCCTGCTTGCCCTCTTATCGGCTCGCGCCTGTCTGCCTATCCTTGTTGGCCTTCCAGACATGGTAATGGCCTGAAGGGAGATGGGAAAAAAGAGCAATTGGGTAGTGTATATTGTGCTGGAGGCACACAACACCCACTAACGCTTGCAGATGCCTTTATTATAGAACAACAGGAATTAAAGGGTAGATACCGATGTATACTGTGCTGTGCTGGAGGCACACAACACCAACTAACTCCTGCAGATGGCAGATGGCTCAATTAGAGAAGAGCAAAATTGGTTGGATAATGGTGTATACTGCGGTCAGGGCACACAGACAACACCTACAAACTCTTGCAGCTGGCTGAAAGCTCAATCACAGAAGAGCTATGTAGGTGGATAATGGTATATACTGTGATCAGGGCACACAGAAAACACCCACAAACTCCTGCAGCTGGTTGAAAGCTCAATTACAGAAGAGCAATATAGATATATAGGTGGGTAGTGTAAAGAGACTCAGACAACTTTGTACTCAGCAATGCTGAGGACTCGGCGGGGGGTTTGACCGGATGTGCAAGGTGGAGTGGAGTGAGTGAGGGATGGGAGACGCCGTGTATGACTCCCTCCCTGACCCCTTGACGAGAGCGCGGTGTGTTTAGAGCGGTGGCCGGACGCAGCGTGAGGAGGACCGGAGCTGATTATCGAAGCTGGGCGGGAGGAGGAGTGCCAGCGTACCAGCGTGCCGAGTACAGACGGAGCCCTCGGGGTTTTCCGTATGCTTCCGGGTTCCGAATTCCAGCAAACACGGCCGAGGATTCACGAGCACCTCCGAGCCACTCCGTGCGTCACCGAGTCCTGCTGAACGATCCTACACGCAGTGTACACCGAGAAGCTCTCCAGCAAGCCGCGTTAGGAGGAAGGAGGTAAGTGGCAGGATTGCGGGGGGGGGGAGAAGACGGAGGTGTGAGGGGCATAGCAGACGGATGTTTTGCAGTGTAAGCTTTGGACATAGCGGTGCCTGGAGTCTGGCAATTAGCAAACAGGAGTGTGCTGGCTGAGGGTGAGGAGGATTTATAACACCTTTATCTGGACTTCACCGTATCGTATTGCACAGTAAGATGAATGAACAGTACCTGAAATAGTATGTGCAAATAAGTACCTGTTGCGAAGACGAACGTTTGTAAGCAATAAACTAGAAAGTTTCTGTGAGACCTGAAGTGAGGGCTTGTGAAATGGTTATAAGTTGTGGTTAACATTGCACTAATCGACAAATTGAGTGATGAGCGGCTGATTTAAAAAGTCAACAATACATTAAATACCATACCCAGGACTGCTCTGAAGACTGGATCAGGATAAGTAAAGGAGGAATTATCTAAGGAGAGGGGAGAGGAAAGGGGGGAGAAAAGGAAAGAGAAAGAAAAATGCAGCACCTGCGCTCTGCAAAGGAGAGGGGGGAAAAAAGCTCGCAACAGTCCGCTACAGCAGCTAAACTAGAACAATTTGCTCACAATCCCATACAGTCATCTCAGACCCCTCCAAAAAAGGGGCAGACAAAGGGGCAGCAAGGAGTAATGCCTGAAAGGAAAAGCATGGGACTGTCAAACATTAATATTAATGCGCATGCCGGAGCAGTAGCAAAATGTTCGGTTAATAAAAATGCGGGTACATGGGAACAGAGTATAGATATTACAACGGGTGACCCACTTCCGCTAGAAAAAGAGCCAACTATTAAGGACGTGTTGCTGGCAGTAAATGCGTGTAACATCTTATTGAAAGAACTTTGTAATCAAATGAAGGGAGTGAAGGAGGATCTATTGGCGGTAAGGCAAGACCTACAGAAAGTGGTGGAAAGGACAACAGAACTTGAGACAAGGACTAGTAGACTAGAAGATGATACAACCTTCCTAATTAAAGAAATAGAAAGCCTGAAGGAGCAGTTCAGTGGATATAGAACAAGAATGGACGAAATGGAAAATAGGCTCCGGAGGGACAATGTGCGAGTAGTGGGTCTTCCGGAAAAAAGCGAGGGTGTAAACCCTGCTGAATTTATGGAGCATCTTTTGGTTGAACTGTTTGGAAGGGACGCTTTTTCAACAACATTCTTAATAGAGAGGGCGCATAGGGTACCCTTTAGAGCACCACTGGAGGGGGGCCGTCCCAGGCCATTATTGATGAAATTACTTAATTATAAAGATAAAGTGGTGTTATTACGGAAAGCAAGGGAAATGGGGAACGTACTGTATAAGGGTGTTAGAATTTCACTATACTCTGACTTTTCCCCGGAACTCCAGAGAAAAAGGGTAGAGTTCCTCCAGGTGAAACGCAGGTTACAGAAGCTCAGGGTGCCGTATGCTCTTCTTTATCCTGCAAAGCTACGGATTAACGCACTAGGGTATACTCAGGTTTTTTGTTCCCCAATGGAAGTGGAAAAATGGATAGAAGAAAATAAAGAAAAATTGTAGCCGTTGGGGTTCTCGGTACTGAGTGGGTCAGGAAGATAGAAAGAGCTGGGGGGATGAAGTATGTGTGCTTTTTTTTTTTTTTTGTGCTGTATGGGAGGGGGGTGGGAGGGAGGTAATACACGGCGAGTGTAGTAGGTGTGGGTGGTGAATAGGTTGTGAAGAGAGTGGTATAAGGTCACTAATAGCCCCTAGGGTAACACCTAGGAAGGTGGGGGAGGGGGGGAGGGAGGCAGCACGGGGGGGAGGGGGAGAAAATATGGGGGAGGGTGAAGGGGAAAAAAAATATGTTTGCACTAATAAATGGGGTGCAGGAAACAACTCAAATTAAGAAAGGACACAAAATATGGGGTGGTAAAATTTGGGGTGGTAAAAAACAAGGAAAATCTACTGGTCACAAGGGGGAAAATGGTAATAAACAATTACAGTGGTGTGAAAAAGTGTTTGCCCCCTTCCTCATTTCCTGTTCCTTTGCATGTTTGTCACACTTAAGTGTTTCGGAACATCAAACCAATTTAAACAATAGTCAAGGACAACACAAGTAAACACAAAATGCAATTTGAAAATGAAGGTGTTTATTATTAAAGGTGAAAAAAAATCCAAACCATCATGGCCCTGTGTGAAAAAGTGATTGCCCCCTAAACCTAATAACTGGTTGGGCCACCCTTAGCAGCAACAACTGCAACCAAGCGTTTGCGATAACGTGCAATGAGGCTTTTACAGCGTCCTGGAGGAATTTTGGCCCACTCATCTTTGCAGAATTGTCCTAATTCAGTTACATTAGAGGGTTTTCGAGCATGAACGGCCTTTTTAAGGTCATACTACAACATCTCAATAGGATTCAGGTCAGGACTTTGGCTAGGCCACTCCAAAGTCTTCATTTTGTTTTTCTTCAGCCATTCGGTGGTGGACTTGCTGGTGTGTTTAGGATCATTGTCCTGCTGCAGAACCCAAGTTCGTTTCAGCTTGAGTACACGAACAGATGGTCGGACATTCTCCTTCAGGATCTCTTGGTAGACCGCAGAATTCATAGTTCCTATTATCACGGCAAGTCTTCCAGGTCCTGAAGCAGCAAAACAGCCCCAGACCATCACACTACCACCACCATATTTTACTGTTGGTATAATGTTCTTTTTATGAAATGCAGTGTTCCTTCTACGCCAGATATACTTGGACACACACCTTCCAAAGAGTTCCACTTTTGTCTCATCGGTCCACAGAATGTTGTCCCAAAAGTCTTGGGGATCATCAAGATGTGTTGTGGAGAAATTGAGACGAGCTTTGATGTTCTTTTTGCTCAGCAGTGGTTTTCTCCTTGGAACTCTGTCATGCAGGCCATTTTTGCCCAGTCTTTTCCTGAGGGTGGAGGCATGAACGCTGACCTTAACTGAGGCAAGTGAGGCCTGCAGTTCCTTGGACGTTGTTGTGGGGTCTTTTGTGACCTCTTGGATGAGTCGTCGCTGCGCTCTTGGGGTAATTTTGGGTGGCCGGCCACTCCTGGGAAGGTTCACCACTGTTCCATGTCTTCGCCATTTGTGGATAATGGCTCTCACTGTGGTTCGCTGGATTCCCAAAGCTTTGGAAATGGCTTTATAACCCTTTCCAGACTGATAGATCTCAATTACTTTCTTTCTCAATTGTTCCTGAATTTCTTTGGGTCTCGGCCTGATGTGTAGCTTTTAAGGATCTTCTGGTGGACCTTACTGTGTCAAGCAGCTCCTATTTAAGTGATGCCTTGATTGTGAACAGGTGTGGCAATAATCAGGCCTGGGTGTGGCTAGAGAAATTGAACTCAGGTGTGGACAACCACAGTTATAGTATGTTTTAACAAGGGGGGCAATCACTTTTTCACACAGGGCCATGATGGTTTGGATTTTTTTTCACCTTTAATAATAAACACCTTCATTTACAAATTGCATTTTGTGTTTACTTGTGTTGTCCTTGACTATTGTTTAAATTGGTTTGATGTTCCGAAACACTTAAGTGTGACAAACATGCAAAGGAACAGGAAATGAGGAAGGGGGCAAACACTTTTTCACACCACTGTATATAGTATAATCCACATCAAGAAACACATAATATATGAGATAATGGTGATGATTACTAAATTTGTTATTATATTAGGGAGTAATATTTGGGGAGTGCGGCATAAGTTAATAAGAGAAGGTAGGGGGGAGATGGTGGGTACTGGGAGACAAGTGGATCTCAATAGTGTCCTCAGTAGACTGGTTATCTTGCTCTCTTTCTTCCATGCCCTAATTTTTTTCTTTGTTGGTTTATGGTTATGCAGGATGGAAAAATTAAGATAGGCTCCTGGAATGTGAGAGGCCTGGGGACGCAGGTGAAACAAAAAGCTGTGCTATCCATGTTGGAGGGATATGGAGTAGAGTTGTTCTGCCTGCAGGAGACCCATTTAACCACTTTCAGACCGGACCATTTTGCTGGTAAATGACCAGAGGTCTTTTTACAATTTGGCACTGCGCTGCTTTAACTGGTAATTGCGCGGTCATGCAATGTTGTACCCAAACAAAATTTGCGTCCTTTTCTTCCCACAAATAGAGCTTTCTTTTGATGGTATTTGATTGCCTCTGCGATTTTTATTTTTTGCGATATAAACGTAAAAAGACCGCAAATTTTGAAAAAATATTATATTTTCTACTTTTTGTTATTAGAAAAATCCAATAAACTCAATTTTAGTCATACATTTAGGCCAAAATGTATTCAGCCACATGTCTTTGGTAAAAAAAAAGTCAATAATTGTATATTTATTGGTTTGCGCAAAAGTTGTCACATCTACAAACTAAGGTACGTTTTCTGGAATTTACGCAGCTTTTAGTTTACGACTGCCTATCTCATTTCTTGAGGTGCTAAAATGGCAGGGCAGTACAAAACCCCCCCAAATGACCCCATTTTGGAAAGTAGACCCCCTAAGGAAATTGATAAGTGGCATGTTGAGCCCATTGAATATTTTATTTTTTTGCCCAAGCGATTGAATAATGACAAAAAACATTTTTTTTATTTTTTTTTTACACAAAGTTGTCACTAAATGATATATTGCTCACACATGCTATGGGCATATGTGAAATGACACCCCAAAATAAATTCTGCTGCTTCTCCTGAGTACAGGGATACCACATATGTGGGACTTTTTGGGAGCCTAGCCGCGTACGGGGCCCCGAAAACCAAGCACCGCCTTCAGGCTTTCTAAGGTCGTAAATTTTTGATTTCACTTCTCACTACCTATTACAGTTTTGAAGGCCATAAAATGCCAAGATGGCACAAAACCCCCACAAATGACCCCATTTTAGAAAGTAGACACCCCAAGCTATTTGCTGAGAGGCATGTTGAGTCCATGGAATATTTTATATTTTGCCACAAGTTGCGGAAAAATTACAAACTTTAATTTTTTTTTATTTTTTTTTCACAAAGTTGTCACTAAATGATATATTGCTCACACATGCTATGGGCATATGTGAAATGACACCCCAAAATAAATTCTGCTGCTTCTCCTGAGTACAGGGATACCACATGTGTGGGATTTTTTGGGAGCCTAGCCGCGTACGGGGCCCCCGAAAACCAAGAACCGCCTTCAGGTTTTCTAAGGGCGTAAATATTTGACTTCACTCCTCACTACCTATTACAGTTTTGAAGGCCATAAAATGCCAAGATGGCACAAAACCCCCACAAATGACCCCATTTTAGAAACTAGACACCCCAAACTATTTGCTGAGAGGCATGTTGAGTCCATGGAATATTTTATATTTTGCCACAAGTTGCGGGAATATTACAAACTTTTTTTTTTTTTTTTTTTTTTTCACAAAGTTGTCACTAAATGATATATTGCTCACGCATGCCATGGGCATATGTGAAATGACACCCCAAAATAAATTCTGCTGCTTCTCCTGAGTACGGGGATACCACATATGTGGGACTTTTTGGGAGCCTAGCCGCGTACGGGGCCCGAAAACTAAGCACCGCCTTCAGGCTTTCTAAGGGCGTTACAGTTTTGAAGGCCATAAAATGCCAAGATGGCACAAACCCCCCCCAAATGACCCAATTTTGGAAAGTAGACACCCCTAAATTTAGGGGTACACTAGTGAGACTAGGTAATAAATGGCGGGTGCCCTGAAACTATAAAAAAATAACTAACCAACCAGCGTCACCTGTAACAGTTATTTGGTGATCACTGGTGAAAGGGTTAACTAGGGGGCAATCAGGGGGCTTTATGCGGTAGTATATGGGGGTCCCTGGCGCTATAAAAAGCTGCGGCGAACCTAAATACCTACCTGCCTAACTAGCGTCACCTGTGACACTAATACAGCGATCAGCAAAATGATCGCTTATTAGGCTGGGTTCACACTGGAGCGATGTGGGAACGCCACGAATGCGCGGCGGGTTCCCGCATCGCATGCCTCCCGGCGGCAGTTCACACTGCCCTATGCGAACTGCTGGGAGGGTCAGTGAAATGTTAATGACACCCCCAGATCAGTTCGCATATCGCAGTGCGATCTGCAAACTCGGATCGCATGGTGTGAACACCCATGCGATCCGATTCTGCTGCGGACCAAAAAAAGGGTCCCGTGCGAGTTTGCGGCGGGTGCGACACGAATTCAGCCATACTATCTGTATGGCTGAACTCGAATCGCACAGAGATCGGATGTGATTTGCACTGCAGTGCGGTGCGAATCACATCCGTTCTCATAAACCGCTGCAATGTGAACCCAGCCTTAGTGACACTGGCGACGGGGGGTGATCACGGGGTTAAACCTTTATTGGGGGGGTTAGGGGGGTACCTTAGAACTAAAGGGGGCTAACCCTAACTGCCCTAACAGTTATTACAGTCACAAATGACACCCGCTGGGTGATCAGGGGGTTAAACCTTTATTAGGTAATAAATGGCGGGTGCCCTGAAACTATAAAAAAATAACTAACCAACCAGCGTCACCTGTAACAGTTATATGGTGATCACTGGTGAAAGGGTTAACTAGGGGGCAATCAGGGGGCTTTATGCGGTAGTATATGGGGGTCCCTGGTGCTATAAAAAGCTGCGGCGAACCTAAATACCTACCTGCCTAACTAGCGTCACCTGTGACACTAATACAGCGATCAGAAAAACGATCGCTTATTAGGCTGGGTTCACACTGGAGTGATGCGGCAACGCCACAAATCCGCGGCGGGTTCCCGCATCGCATGCCTCCCGGCGGCAGTTCACACTGCCCTATGCGAACTGCTGGGAGTGTCAGTGAAATGTTAATGACACCCCCAGATTAGTTCGCATATCGCAGTGCGATCTGCAAACTCGGATCGCATGGTGTGAACACCCATGCGATCCGATTCTGCTGCGGACCAAAAAAAGGGTCCCGTGCGAATTTGCGGCGGGTGTGGCGAATGGCTGAACTCGAATCGCACAGAGATCGGATGTGATTTGCACTGCAGTGCGGTGCGAATCACATTCGTTCTCATAAACCGCTGCAATGTGAACCCAGCCTTAGTGACACTGGCGACGGGGGGTGATCACGGGGTTAAACCTTTATTGGGGGGGGTTAGGGGGGTACATTAGAACTAAAGGGGGCTAACCCTAACTGCCCTAACAGTTATAACAGTCACAAATGACACCAATGCAAAAAAAAAAAAAAAAAAATGACATTGGTGTCACTGTGACTGGGGGGCAGGGGTAATTGGGGGGGTGTGAGTGTGCCTGGCATGTTCTACTGTGTAGTGTCGTGTTGGTGCAACTCACCGATCCTCTCTCCTCGGTGTCGGAACGAAAAATACCGACACGGAGGAGAGATTACATCACTTCCTCTCCTGTGTTTACATTACAGGAGAGGAAGTGATGTCACGGAGCATTTTCATTCGTCGGGAGCGATCGCGAGGGGGTGGCCATGAATGAATGGCCGTCCCTCGTCCGGGATCGCTCCCGAACGAATACCGACCGCCGCGGGCACCGGGCGGGGGCCCGATCGGGCCCCCGACCCGCGGGAAGGCAGGGACGTACATGTACGCCAATATGCCTGCCTGTGCCATTCTGTCGACGTACATCGTCGTGCGGCGGTCGGGAAGTGGTTAAATAGAGACACAATATACCGGTTGCAGAGTAGAAAATATCAATTTCAATACCACTCTGTTTATTCGACATATAGTAGAGGGGTGAGTGTCTTGGTAAAAACGGGGGTGAATTTTGTATGTAAACGGGTCAGCCTGGATGAAAAGGGCAGATACATTTTCTTACATTGCTTAATTGAAAATAGAGAATGTATGTTGGCAAATATCTACATCCCTCCACCATTTAAAATGGAAGTGCTTTTTAAATTACAGGAATTTTTAGTGGGGATAGATGGTGTTCCTATAATAATAGTAGGGGATTTCAACACGGTCTTGGATATTAAAATTGATAGATTTCCAGAAAAAATACTGGCGGAACCAGCTTGGCAGGGGAGGATGGGTCAGTACGTGGAGGAAGTAGGACTACTGGATTTATGGAGAACAGGGAACCCGGCAGTATAGTTGTCACTCGGCCACGCATGCTACGTTATCTAGGATTGATATGATACTGGGGAATGAATGACCTGGCCTTACAAATGGTGGAAAAGATTGAATATCAGTCCAGGGGGATTTCAGATCATTCCCCAGTGACAGCAGTATTAAAAATGAGAGAACGAAAGGCACAGAGGATGTGGAAAGTGAACCCGCTCTGGTTGGAACTGATAAAAAAAGAGACAGAAGAACGCCCTGAGAGAATTCAGTGGGAACTAAAAGAATTTCTAAAAAATAACCGGGGTACAGTAACATCAGGGATCCTATGGGATACTCTGGAAGCCTTTGTGAGGGGTCTTCTGATCCAATCAATAGCAAAAATAAATAGAAAGTCTAGGGAGCAGGAGGCCCAAATAGGGAGAGAAGTGTTAGAGGCTGAAAAAGATTTTATTAGCGACCCCATCCAGGGCAAAGAAAAAATCTGGTTAGATAAACAAGAAGAACTTAGGATAATAACCCTGAAGAAAGCGGAGATACAACATATGTTCCAACGGCAAACCTCCTTTGCTGAAGGGGAAAGCGTGGGAAAAATGTTGGCACAACTGGTGAAGAATAACACGGGTCCCTCCTCAATTTCGGCGATTAGGATACCTGAGGGAGAGGTTACAACGGAAACTGGGAGTATATGCCAAGTATTTGAAGGATATTATAAAAAATTATATACTGCACAGAAAGTGGGGATGGATGAACAAATGGAAACATTTCTAGGTCAACTAGAGGTACCATGTTTGAAACAAGAAGAAAGAGAAGAACTGGAAGCCCCAATAACTTTGAAAGAACTTCAGGAAGCAGTTGCGAGTATGCCAAATCAGAAGTCGCCTGGGCCGGATGGGCTACCGATTGAAGTTTATAAAAATTTTGGCGAGATACTGCTTCCTGAACTCCTGGAGATGTTAAGAGGAGCATATGGGGAGGGTAAATTGCCACCATCAATGATGGAGGCGGTTATAATCCTGTTGTACAAAGAAGGAAAGGACGCCCTAGATGTTGCAGCGTATAGACCAATTTCTCTCCTGTGTACCGATACAAAGATACTGGCCAAGGTATTAGCGATTAGGCTTAATCGAGTTATAGCAAGTTTGGTCCATATGGACCAAACAGGGTTTATAGCCAACAGGTCAACTAGTATAAATATTAGAAGAGCCTTTTTGAATTTGCAGATCCCAATGGATAACGATACTCCGGGTGCAGTAGTGGCATTGGATGTAAGGAAAGCATTTGATAGCGTAGAATGGGGATATTTATGGAAAGTTTTGGAGAAATTTGGCCTGGGTCCTTCCTTCATAGGCTGGATTAGGATGCTATACGATAAACCTAGTGCGAGACTAAAAATTAATAACGAGTTATCTGGGAAAATAGAGCTGGGGAGAGGGACGAGGCAGGGGTGCCCACTATCACCCCTGCTCTTTGCGTTGGCTATAGAGCCCTTGGCATGTGCAGTTAGAGCAAACCGGGAGATAGTCGGTTTTGTAAGAAAAACTGGGGAGGAAAAAATCTCACTCTATGCAGATGATATCCTATTGTTTCTGGGGGATGTGAGGTACTCACTACCAAGGGCAATGGGATTGGTGCAAGGGTTTGGAGGCTTCACAGGGCTGGAGATTAATTGGGAAAAGTTGGAATGTCTTCCTCTGGACCCAACTGGTCAGCAAACGGCCCTGGGAACCCCCCAAATGCCAATAGTGGATAAGTTGAAATACCTCGGAGTAACCTTGACAAGGGATCCTGAGGAATTTATAAGTTGTAACTTAGTCCCATTGTTGGTTAAGTTTAAACAAAAAATTGCTATATGGAAGCGAATGCCTCTCTCGGTGGCTGGCAGATGTAATTTGATAAAAATGATATGGATGCCCCAACTTCTATACATATTGCATAATGCTCCAATATGGATTAATAAAAGTTGGTTTAATAAAATTGAGATGTTGTTCAGGGAGTTAATATGGAAGGGAGGACAGGCCAGATTGAGATTGCGGATGCTCCAGCTACCGGTAGAGGAAGGAGGATTCGCAGTCCCTTATCCAGAGTGCTATTTTTGGGCGTCCCAACTACAACAGTTAGGGGGGATTAATGAGAGGAACGGAGGAACCCCAAATGGGAGATTAGTATTAACAGGCTCCCCACATAGCACGCTGATTGAGACCTTGGAAGCGGACTCATTCCAGTATAGATGCCCTACAGTAAAAATGATGTTAAAGCTATGGGATATAGTTAAAAAAAAAATGGGATATAGTGAAATAACAAAGTATACACCTCTCTGGAACAATAAGAAGCTACAGGAAATATGGCGGGTTGGAAAAATTTTAGAATGGGAAAAATGCGGTATTGTATGGCTTAGCCATCTATATGGCGGCAGGGGTATCAAATCTTTCGATCAACTGCAAAAAGAATTTAAGATATCACAAAACTCATTCTATGCTTATATACAAGTGAGGCATGCTTTAAAGACCCAGTTTGGAAACTTATCACCAACATGGGAAGAACTGCCCTTGCTATACCCAGTAGCACAAGTAGGACCCACTAAAGGATTAATATCTAAATTCTATGTCCAGCTGGGTGAACAGATTAATTGTGAGAGGAAAGGGAGGGTCGAGAAGGGGAAATGGGAGCAAGACTTAGGTAATATAACACGAGCACAGTGGGAAAATATCCTAGCGGCATGCCCAAAGGTCTCGGTTTCTCCTCCCCATAGGATCTCCCACCTGATGGTAATTAATAGAGCTTACTATACTCCCCAGAAATTATTTAGATTCGGTAAGAGAACAGATGACTGTTGCCCCAGGTGTGGGGGGTCAGGGAATTTAATGCATATGCTCTGGAAATGTCCCAAATTATTTAGATACTGGGAAGGAGTGGTAGAGACAATAAGTAGGGCCTTTGGGACTGTGATAGAATTAAATCCCATAGTGTGTATCTTAGGATATAGAAATGAAGTAGAGAGAAAGGGAGTAACAACGATAATTCTAAAATGCCTATTCCAAGCCAGAAGAATGATCGCTAGGAGATGGCAATCAAAGCTAGCCCCCACAGTAGAGGATTGGATGAGTGCTGTAAACGAATACCTATGTAAGGAGAGAGCAGTATATGCAAAACGAAATAACTTAAAAGAGTTTAACAGAAATTGGAGAGAGTGGATAGAAGAGATGCATACCCCAGTTTAAACCACGATAGGAAAAGGAAGAAGAGAGGGGGAGGGGGGATGGGTATTGGGAGGGAGCAGGGTAGAGTATATTAAAGGTATGGGAAGCATTATAACATATTTACGACACATTGTAGGATAAAAGCACAAACATATATATCGGGGGGGGGGGAGGGGAGGGGGGGTTGTATCGATAGAAAGGGTGGGAGGGGGGGGGGGGGGTTATATCAATAGGAAAAATGTAGGAATTGCAAAAACAGTCGAGGAAGGATATTGGGGATTATGGTATTGTCTAGATATTGATTTTTATTTTGTTAATTATATGTGAAGTATGGATGTATTTTTATGCCCCCCCCCCTTCCTAGAACTTTAAAACTCAGACTCCTGTATGGAAGGAATATGTATTGAAATTTTGGCAATGTTATTTTAAAATGTGGTCTGTATATTGTGAAAATTTAATAAAGATTAATATTTAAAAAAAAAGATATATAGGTGGATAATGTCTGTGTGCCCTGACCGCAGTATACACCATTATCCACAAACTCCCGCAGCTGGCTGAAAGCTCAATTACAGAAGCGCAAGAACGCTAAATAGGTGGATAACGATCGGTGTATACTGCATTGAAGGTACACAGAGAACACCCACTAACTCCTACAGACGCCAACACACTACACAAGGCCACCGTGCTGGCGGCCTTATATAGTGTAGGGCGTGTACTACACAGCCCGAGCTATGATTGGCCACAGGCATCCTGCCTGTGGCCAATCATGGCTCTTCTCGCTGCCAGCGCTGTGATTGGCCAAGCATGCGGGGTCACAGTGCATGCTTGGCCAATCATGAGCCAGCAATGCACTGCGATGGCACAGTGCATTGTGGACCATGAGCGCCACACAAATTTGGCGCGAACGGCCTACAGAGTTCTGGCTTCGCCAAACGGGCGAACAGCCGATGTTCGAGTCGAACACCAAGCTCATCCCTAGTCCTGACATAGTAACTCAAAAATAGAAGTACCTATACAGCAGAACCATATCTCTTTGTCCTCTGTCCCTGTGACCTTCGAAAACTAACAATACATTATCACATTCATGTGCATCATATTTTTAGAAACTTTTATCACTTAAAATACTAATTAACTCAAAAACTTCTAACAGATGATATGAAGAGACAGAAGGATTTGAAGCAACCAACATCCACAGAAGATCTGTGCTTAGTTCAAGATTTTTGGAACAACTTGGCTGCCAAAATTCTTCAAAAACTGTGTGCAAGTGTACCTAGAAGATCTAATGCTGGTTTGAAGGCTTCCATTTCAGAACGCATTCTTAACCACTTTACGACCAGCGCACGCCGATGTACGTCCATTTTTTGAAGAGGGATATCTCGGTAACGGCAGCAGCTGCTGCCACAACCGAGATATCCATCTCTTCAGGCGCTGGTCGTGTGTGCGGTAACGGTGGTCTCTGCGGCTGGATCGCAGCGAGATCACTGCTATCCGTGGCGGGAGAGGTGCCACACCCCCGCGCCCTCCACCACTTACCGGAGGCGGCGGAGGCGATTGGTCCTTTCCTGTGCTGGGTATGGAGACGAGTGAGGCTAAGATGGCCCCCACTCATCTCTATACCATAGGAGGGCGGAAGCGACGTCAAAAACCTTACTTCCGCCCATACCTCTTAAGGCCCCTTTCACACTGGGGCGGTTTTCAGGCGTTACAGCGCTAAAAATAGCGCCTGAAAAAAACCGGCCCCTTTCACTCCAGTGTGAAAGCTGGAGGGCTTTCACACTGGAGCGGTGCGCTGGCAGGACAGTGAAAAAAGTCCTGCTAGCCGCATCTTTGGAGCGGTGAAGGAGCGGTGTATTCACCGCTCCTACCCATTGAAATCAATAGGACAGCGCGGCAATACCGCCGGCAAAGCGCCGCTGCAGCGGCGCTTTGCGGGCGGTTTTAACCCTTTTTCGGCCGCTAGCGGGGGTTAAAACCACCCCGCTAGCGCCCGCAGACCGCCGCTAAAACGACGGTAAAGCGCCGCTAAAAATAGCGGCGCTTTACCGCTGGCGCCCGCACCGCCCCAGTGTGAAAGGGGCCTTAAGGCAGATTTTTTCAATGTAATTTTTTCAAATCACTTATTTTTTTTATTTTTATTGCATTTAAGTTCAAATATGAGATCTGAGGACTTTTTGACCCCAGATCTCATATTTAAGAGGACCTGTCATGCTTTTTTCTATTACAAGGGATGTTTACATTCCTTGTAATAGGAATAAAAGTGTTTTTTTTTTTTTTTTAAACAGTGTAAAAATAAATAAAATCAATTAAAATAAATAAGAAAAAATAAAGTTTTTTAAAAAACACCCCGTCCCGACGAGCTCAGGCGCAGAAGCGAGCGCACACGTGAGTAGCGCTCGCATATGAAAATGGTAGTCAAACCACACATGTGAGGTATTGCCGCGATCGGTAGAGCGAGAGCAATAATTCTAGCCCTAGACCTCCTCTGTAACGCAAAAAATGCAACCTGTAGAATTTTTAAATGTCGTATATGGAGATTTTTGAGGCTAAAAGTTTGACGCCATTCCACGAGCGGGCACAAGTTTGAAGCGTGACACGTTGGGTATCAATTTACTCGGCGTAACATTATCTTTCATGATATAAAAAAAAAAAATAATTGGGCTAATTTTACTGCTGTCTTATTTTTTATTCAAAAAAGTGAATTTTTTTCTAAAAAAAGTACACTTGTGAGACTGCTGCGCAAATACAGTGTGAAAAAAAAAAGTATTGCAATGACCGCCATTTTATTCTCTAGGGTGTTAGAAAAAAAACAATATAAAATGTTTGGGGGTTTTAAGTAATTTTCTAGCAAAAAAAAAACCTGTTTTAAACATGTAAACACCGAGTCTGAAAAAGAGGCCTGGTCCTTAAGTTGTTAATTTTTTTTTTTTTTTTTTTTACACCTGCCTAAAACTTTTGGAAAATACAATATATATATATATATATATATATATATATATATATATATATATATATATAAACCATACAAACACAGTATATAGCACTGGGGTAGGGGTGCTAGATTTTCAGAAGCAGCGATAATTGTTCAATGCTCTCTGTGTGGAACAAAAATTATTACGGCTATATAAGCAGTAAAACAACTATACATAGTAGTTTAAACTTGTCATTGAATGTTCATGAGCAATAATATATATATATATATATATATATATATATATATATATATATATATATATATATATATATATATATATATATATATATATATATATATATATATATATATATATATATATATATATATATATATATATATATATATATATATTTTTTTTTTTTTTTTATGATGCCGGCAGTTAGAAAGAGATTTCGCAAAATCAGTTGTTTTAGATTTTTATTAATCATTTTGCAGTGCAAATTGAGATCAGTCTGTATTCACAGCATTAAAACAAGAGAGGGAATAACACAACATAGATGTAAGATGTACAGGAATACGCTCCAAAAAATAAAATAAACAAAAAACCACATCAGTGAATAAAACCATATACAAGATATTACCAGCAGACTACAGAAGAGAGAGGCTGCCGTCAGCAGATTATTAAAGTGAACCTGTCACCAATGAATATGACCAGTATTTTATTTGTATTTTTTTTATTATTATTGTATGTCCTTTTGTGTAAAGAGTTACTGGTGACAGGGTCTCTTTGAATACCTAGGTACTAAAGGTAAAGTGATGTAGCAATCTACAGCAGTCAATCTGAATTCTTTTAATTTCTGCTGCTGAAGTATGACTTTGGATTGGTTGCTGAAATCTATTAGTGATCGGAAACGCAATGTTCTCTGGTTTTTCAAAAGGCCTGTGGGCATGGGGTGCTGGTGGAAAGCACAGCACTGTGTGGGACCGCAATAAAGTACTGAATCTGCCCCCACTGCAAAGCTAAAAGGGACATAGTAAACGCTTGTCCCTGCCTGGTCACGCCAAAGAGCCCAGTTCTGGCTAAGTCTATCCTGCCAATGGGACATACAGTATAGGTGAGCTGCCATTGTAATCTCTTCCAGAAAAGGCTGTTTGGCGTGACGTCATGCAGGTCCAATGGCTTCAATATCTTTGCATGCACTGAACTGGAATAAGTTCTGAATTCACTCAGACGTTAGTTAATTGTTCTATGACAGTCACTTAAAAAATATTTATGCAAAACACAGCATGAACAAAATACATGTGGTTAGCCATTGCTTAAAGTGTCATTAAACCCACATCATTAAAAAAAAAAACCTAACCAACTATCAATAAAATGGTGTATTACATGCTGTTCATACTCACTGTCACTATGGGATTTGTTTCTATATTCTGCAAAAAATCTGGTTGATCCTGCTGTTCTGTCTCCCCCCCTCCCGTCTATGTTCCCACTGCAGTTGGGGATTTTGCAGAGCAGTATTGGCAGCTCTGCACATGCTCAGTTGTCAGTGTATTTTCTATACTGAGCACTGCCTCCCTATCACATCTGAGCAGCCCATGTGACTATAGAGTAACACATGTGGGCATAAACAGTTATAAATGACAGCCCACTTCCTTCCTTCGCCTTCATGCCCACTAACCAGCTAAACACAATGGGCATGGGATATTACATCCTGATTGATGGAGGCTTCATTTCCCTATTCTTCTAAGCCCCTGTACACACGGTCTGAGATTTCGACAACCAAATCCGTCGGATTTTGTCCGTCGGATTCTGTCCGTCGGATCTTGTCCGAAACTGTTGTATATACACGGTCGGGCTAAGTTTTCGAAAAATCCGATCATTCAGAACGTGATGACGTAATTTCGTTACAATGGGACTACATTCAGGCTAGTAGCCAATAGCTTTGATGTAGGAATTTGATCTGAGCATGCGTGGCACTTGGTCCGATCAAAATTCTCTACACTTGATCGGAGTATGTCTGATCGAACCAGTTGGTCGGGAAATATTTCCAACATGTTGGAAAATTGGGTCTGACGGAATCAGTCCGATGCATACCACACACAGTCGGATTATCCAACAACACGGTCCGATAGGACACATTCCGACGGATTCTCCGACCATGTGTACAAGGGCTAAGACACAGGCTTGGAGGGGGCGTGACACAGCCTGTGACTGTCAGAAATCCCACAACATGTTCTTGCCAAAAAATAAATATTTTATTTCATTATACATATTTGTATGACAATTTAAAACTCTTTATAGGTATTATTTATTGTTACTCTGTATTTTTTTTTTTTTTTGAACATGTGACCAGTAGGTGAAGACTGAAAGCTCCTCCTGACAGTTTCCCTGCAGATAGGCAGGAAACAATACAGATATCAATTAGAAAATAAAATAAAAAAGGTATTTTGATTATTTTTTATTTTTTTTAACAATTAGTGCCGCCATCCACATACAGAAAGAAAAGGGATAATGTAAATTAAATAGTGTGTGTTTAGTATCACTTTAAACTCTTAGAAAGAAGTCAACCAATGGCGGACAAGTGGGATTTTTGGAATGTATTAAGAATATCAACAAACGAATAATCACAAAATGAGCTATATTTACTAACAATGGAAAGGCCCATCGACTCATTAAATTTCATTGTTTATTCTGTTCCTGCATTTTGCACACCATTTGTGGGGGGGGGGGGGGGGGGGTTAAAAACATCAGCAATAACCCCTTCAGACAGAAGGGCACAAAAAAAAAAAAAAAAGACTTTCTATGTCAGCCATTCTCATGCTCTGTCAGCCATTCTCTGTGTAATTCTAAAGTTCCTCCAGAGGTTCCTTAAGCTCTGGCCAATTACCCTCCCATCCGATGGTACCTACATAGTTCCAGAGCCAACACGACTTGGCAAAACCAGCTAACTAATCAAACCATTGATCTTCTTAGCTGTCAGTAAGGTTGGCATTCTTCCCCCTGCCCACAAATGTAAGGAGCATTTTATCTATTGACCCCAGTTAAATTGGTTTCAGTAAGTGTTGCCCAAGACCTGACACTTATTTTAGGAGTTCCTCATGGGTAAATAAGTTGGAGGAAGGCTGCTGTGTCAGCTATTCAACCAGAGTTCCGTGGATCGCTAGAGTTCCTCTAGAGGTAGCCAAGGCTTCCTTAAAGCGGAGTCCCATCCACAAGTGGAACAGTAAGTGTAGCTGCTGACTTTTAAATTTGTCCCATCAAAAATCAAACCCATAATCTATTAAGCCATCAGTAAGGGTGGCATTCTTACCACCACTGTAAGCCGAGCATTCTTCCGACTGGTCTCTAAGGTAAGTGAATACTTTACCCATCGACCCCAGATAAACTGGTTTCAGTAAGAAATCCCCTAAGACCCAAAAATTACTTTACGAGTTCCTCTGAGGTAAAACAAGTTGAGAACTGCTGTATTATAACGAAATTTATTTGCTAAAACATAATGAGCTATACAAGTCTAAAGCAGCAACAGAGGCATCAGCGTGACACATTACTTCCTGTGGCTGTTGTAGGCATAATGTAGTTTGATCCAGATAGTGTGCCCCCCCCCTCAAAAAGACTATGAGGGACAATTATTTAATTTTCAGTGCAGGCATCTTCTTTAAATATCTTTAATAAGAAAAAAAAAAAGAATGATTTTGGAAACACTTTATGGCCAACAGTTGGTGGACACCCGATTATCACATCTATACAAGCTTGTTGGACATCCCATTCCAAAACAGTTGACATTAATATGGAATTGTGCCCTTTGTAGCTATAACAGGCTTTGCTCTTCTGGAAAGAATTTCCACAAGATTTTTGAGTGTCTGTGGGAATTTCTTCCCAATAAGCCTCAAGGACATTTGTAAGGTTGGGTACTGGTGTTGGATGAGAAGCACCGTTTCTTAATTGGAGTTCCAATTCATCCCAAAGGACACTTGAGTTCCTACCGCCAAACTGGTTAATAAATTTGGAAGGATGCCCACAAACTATTGGCCTTATATTGGAGGTTTACTTCCATGGGTTACAATTGAAGTTCCTCAATAATGACACCAGAGGGCTCCGTGCTCAATTGTGGATAATGGAACCAGACTGAAAATGAAACAAGGGAGAATACAGTTCTTTTCAATGTTCCTATACTCTCCCATTCAAACATTACTAAGTCAGTACAGGTAGGACTCACTCACTTGAATACACAAGTTGTAAAATCTGCTATGGATCAGAAAGTGGTTTCTCTTTACAGATAGAACAAGTGCACACAAGTATCACTACCCTACAGTATAACCTATAATTCAAACAGACAGTAAGAAACCTAATTTTCACGATTCAAAAATTCCAAGTGTTGGAACAGATTTTCTTGTACCAGAGAGTAGCCAATAGTCATTACCTAAAAAAGGGTGGTGTAAAGACAACATGCATCTTTTTTCCAGAAATTTGCTTTATGTAACAAAAGGGAAAAAAAAAACAAAAAAAAAAAACACAATAGCTGGCAAGTTAAACAGTCTCATCAACGCAAAAGGAAAGACCGCATATAGGACCATGTGAAGTGCAGCAGTTACTCCAAAGTCCAGGTACTGGGCACCTGTGGGGAGACTGGCACCATCAATACTGCCTCATGGTGTGCCAAGAAACTGATTGGAGACCACTTTAATAAAGAAATGCACTTGCTTTTACTAGAATTCGGTTTAATGGTGTTCTTTAGATAAACGTGAGACATATTTCTTCAACAGAGAGGACTATTCAGTGTTTTACATTCTTCAGTTCATGAACTTCTATAAAAAATTGAGGATTGTGAAAAATCCAAGCCCTTATTAATAGGCCAGTGGTCTCCAAATTGTGGCCTGCAAGCTGGATGCATCTTTTTGTTTGCCCACATCTGGCCCTTGGGGCCCTATTCCTCCCACTGATATGAGACACTATTCTAACTCTGACCCCAACAATGGGGCACTATTCCTCCCACTGACATCAATGATGAGGCACTTCTTCTAAGGACCCCCACAATGGGGCACGATTCCTCCCACTGACACCCATGATGGGGCACTATTCCTTCCAATAATACCAACAATGGAGTACTATTGCCTCCACTGACACCAACGATGGGTCACTATTCCTCCAACTGACACCAACGACAGGGGAATTATACCTCCCACTGACACCAATGACAGGACACTATTGCTCCCACTGACACCAGTGATGGGGCATTCCTACAGAACTCAATGGTTCTTTGTTTAAAAAGTTTGGAAACCCTGTAGTAGAACAACCAAAGCCAAGATGGACCGATTGTCCAAGTACTAACCGACACCAGCAGAGTTCTTAAGTTCTCCTGACCAAAGACAGAGGGAAACAGTTGTCTTATCCAGTGATTCAACACAATCTGGCTTGTTTGTCTTGGGGTATCAGACAGCAATAGAACTGGTTAAAATTCATGTCACGATCATTCCAACCCATCGTTAAACTCAAGGCATTAAAAAACAAACACACTACTGGCTACCCCTCCACTGGTTTCTAAACAAACTTTTGTGATACCCAGGTCACCTATTCCTCTTATCCCCAGTGCTGCAATGTGGAAGGGAACTTTGGACAACCCTCACATTGTTTCCTGATGACATGGACACTCCAGTTTGTTAGGCAAGCAATCATTCAAACTGCCCTCAAAACTTGCATTTAACTTTAAAACTGAGTGCAATTCACTGAACAGCTCTCCATTAACACTTTACTGGAGAACCTCGAAAATGTACACAAAATAATCATAAAATGCATTTAACTTTTGATTAAGAGAACTTCAGTAGTCTTAGCACAAATAACTGGAACAAAATGGTCAATAATGACAATAATGACTGTTCTATAAAGTTTTTTCCCCCAGTACTCTCAAATTTCAAATAATTGAAAGTAATGGAATATGAAATGATCCTTTTTTTTATTTTTTATAATGGCTTCCCAAACCCGTAATTCTGTCAGACAACAGTAAAAATGCATTAAAAATCAAGCTGGCTATATTCCACTGGACCCAACCCATAATTGTATTCTGTACAACAAATGTACTTTTTATTGCAGTTATAGTAAATGCAAGTATAGCCAAATATTTTTACATTTTTTAGTTTTTTGATGGAGTGTGGAATGGTTCGAAAACCCTGGTCATGTTTTATTGCTGTCCAGGCACAACTGGAAAGATCTGCATCATATGTGCTGGTGACCATGGTCAACAAGATAGAAAGGGATAGGAAAACTTCCAATGGAGACACCCGTTTCGGTGCCAGCTGGTTAAGAGAATTCCCTTTCTGTTTTGTCTCTGACACAGGAAGTAAAGAAAAATCTTCTCAATGGGACACAGACAGCAAAAAATACTTGAAGATTGTGGGGGTGGGCGAGGAGAGCCATAGTGAACAGTCTTGATAAGTCCAACCAGTTGAAAAAAACAGTATAACCACTTTTTTAGTGTACGATTGGGGCTCCCCCTTCTTCAGGGCCACTTGTACCTCAGTTGTAGATGCATTCACTCACATATGTTTTTAATTTGTACCTTCCCCAATGTTAGCCTTGGGGAAGGGGGATGACCAGTCCCCTGAAACACGTTGGCTATGTTTTACCCTAAAAAAAGTGATCACTGTTCTCCAATCAGCTTGCGTTTCCAAGAACTGCGTTTATGCACAGTGATCCTCTTCCACCCGAACAACCTTTGCATGCTTTAGGGCACCTACTCCAAGGTATCCCCATGAGTTGTGCCACCACAGACCTAATGACCAGGTCTAGTGCTACCCCATACATATGCTACGAAGCAGGAAAAGTAGTAACGGGGTCTTAATCCAAAATACACAATTTATAGCTTTGGTCATTGGTCTTCCCTTTATTAGTTCACTATAGGTCTGGTGGTTCCCACATACCTCCCCTCCATTTAACCCCCCCCCCCCCCCCCCAAAAAAAAAAAAGTTATAGGAAATATAGCAGTATGATTCTTTGGGATTATCACACTCCGCACTTTAATACATAGTTTTGTGTTATTTTTATCGACATTGGAGTTTCAGAAGTGTTTCCATAGTAACAGAGGCTAAGTGACAGGATCAATAATATTTTAGCTTTTTTTGTTTTCACCTTTAAGCTTTCCTTCAAGTGTTGAACATAAATTAATTATTGGTATTTTAAGTCCCTTTTAAAAAAACAAAAAGAAGGTTTATAGTTGTCACGACCTTCAGACAAAAAAAAAAAAAAAAAAGAAGATAGAACAACCACAGCAACCGAGACGCTGTAGAGGATTCAGTAGTGTACAGGGAGCGAGCAGTCTTAGAAATGGTATTGCTATCAGAGGAAGGCGCTGGGATTGGCTCGCGGGTCCTTCTGATTTCTGTATCTGTAAGTCAGCCAAACACCAAGGATCTGGAAAAAAAATAAAAAATTATTAATAACTAATAATGAACTAACCCAAGCTAGCCTTCAAATACACACTTTCTGGGCAAAGGTTTGTGGAACTTTCACCCTCACACCTTTATACATTTTATTGGACATCTCATTCCAAAACCATGACCAGCAATATGGATGTAGTGCTACCCCAGAAGGGGCCGTTGGCAATATCAGATTTTTTTCCTAATAGTACAGAGGCTGCCCACCCCAGCCAGAACCGGTCCATTCACACCGACTCCAGTAACATCATTTTTAAGAGTTAATGCTTGAAGAAACTTTACTAGTAGGAGGGGATGGGACACTCCCAAACAATTAACACATAGCAATTAGAGGACAAGCTTCTCCTTAATGCAGTAAACTGCTGGACAATTGAAAAAACATTTTTGTACCCGCAAGGTACAGGTATAATGTGGTAGGGGTACACCCTTCTTTTGCCACATATTTGGGGATGTGGCACACCCATTTATAGTTTTTGTCTGTCAGACCCTTCCATTACACAATATTTTGTAGGGTGTCTGTGGGAATTTGAATCTATTGAGTCAAAAGAACATTTGTGAGGTCAGGTACTTATGTTGGGTGAGAAGACCTAGCTCACAATTGCCATTGTGTTTTATCCCAAACATGTTCAGTAGAGTTGAGATCTGGGCTCTATGAAGGCCAGTTAAGTTCCTCCATATTAACCTCCTCAGCTCTCGACATGTCTAATACGTCTGTAGTACACTAGAGTTTAGGCAGGGTTGCTCCTCACAAAAATTTTACTTGCCAGGACTAGTTATCCTGGTTTATTGCTAGAGATCTACTGATTAATCCTGAAGTTTGGCCTTGTTGCCCTTTTCTCTTCTACCATTAGGTTGCCAGGTATTTGGTGGTACTAGATACGAGAAGGGCAACGCAAGGTCAGGTTATGGGTATATGGGGTATCTCAGCCAATGGGCAGGGGTTTTCTTGAATCCCTTGGCTTGCTGCGAGAGCCTATATATTCAGATGGAGTCAGGTGATCTATGTTTTGTGCCACCTGGACAGGTGTCGACGCTTGATGAAGATACCACCGTGAAGATTGAAGGAGCTCAAGGGATTCAGTGGCAGCGGTGAGAGACTGGGAGCTCAGTGTATGGGAGAACTACAAGGAGCAATTGTAATGAAAGTGAACGAACTGTTAAGCCTTGTGTTAGGAACTGTTAAAGACTGTTGCCATAGGAGACAGCATTCCTGCACATGCAGATGTGGCATCTTGCTGGATGCCTTTACCTGCATGGCTGTCTTCCTATTGAAGTTTGGAGTCTGCCAATTAATCTTGCAACTACCTAAGGGTGTCCTGGCCCTAGCCCTCTCCCCCCCCCCCCCCCCAAAAAAGTTTTTTAAAGAGAAATAAACTTTCTTTTGCATCCAAGAAGTGTCTGGCGCCCAAAAACTAACAATACACCCACCATGCCTAACCTTACCATTCCTAGGGGTAGATTTCCTCTCACTTCCTGTTGTCTCCCTCCATTTGTAAGTAGGAGTCATTGTCAGATGTGTACTAGAGCAGTGGTCATCAACCCTGTCCTCAGGGCCCACTAACAGGCCAGGTTTGTAAGATAACTGAAATACATCACAGGTGATATCATTTTCTGCTCAGTGATTGCAGTATTCTAGTCTGCATCTCCCCAAGGTAATACATAAAACATGGCCTCTTAGTGGGCCCTGAGGACAGGGTTGATGACCACTGTACTAGAGGACCGCCTGTACACAATTTTTTTCCTGCAAACTATGTGCATTTATTTCTTAAAAGGAAAAAACTTTGCCTTTAAACCTCTTTTGGGGAACTTTTTTTTACCTTGCATGGAATGGGCCTTTAAAATAGTTTCAGCCCTTAGTCATTAGTGTTTTTTTCCACAGGTTAGGACCCCTGCCAGGTTTTATCAAGTTATAGTGTCTTAATTGGGGAAATATAAAGGAAATTGGTGCACTCCAAATGGTTCCATGGCACGTAAAGTGAATAAGTGGATGGCGCTATGCAGAGAACTCATGTAAGGTTTCATTGCATACGCTCATTGGTGGAATTTCACTTCCGGTAACAGCGACATCTCCCCAAAACCACCCGAGCACCAACTTACCTCTGTAAAACTGAAGAAGAAACCAATTCCACCCACAACTCTCAGCACCTCTTCAGCATGCTTCTCAATGATCGAGCCACACGTCGACACACAGTTATGAGTTTGAAAACATTTCTGCAAGAAGAATAAATTGTTACACTGTGAGTCAGACAGAACACTGTCATAAACCGTAGTAATGAGCAAATTGGGTTAATTGAGGGAGACCTTGATAAAATTCAAATTGCAATGGAGTCAAGGGAAGACTATTTTTCATGGTCAGCTTTACTCCGTGGCGTAGCACGTGGGAAGGCATCCGATGTGGTCGCTGCAGGCGCAACATTTAGAGGGGCGCAGGATGAAAGACAGCAGGCTCCCACAATGTGCATCATCCAGCGTAAGCCAACGCTTCCAATACAGCATGAGCCCGCTGCCCAGCATGAGCACGAGAGTCACACTGGAGAACAGAGCTGGCTCACGCTGGATAGGTGTGTGCAGGAGGTGTGCCTGGGCACACCCTAATCCAGGGGCAGTGCCAGGGGGGGTGTTTGGGTTCAACCCCATCTCTGCGACCATCAGTGTCACGGGCCTGGCAAGGTCTGTCTTTGAGTTTCTTACTTGGCTGCAGTGTCCCTCCAATGCCACGAAACACACCATTCTAAGGTTGCAGCTGGTGGGGACTCTGTCATCTGTGCAGAGGGCTGAGAAGGTGGAGGGTGGAGAAGGGGTGTGGCCAAACGCTACATCACTACAGAAATTCCCTCCATGCTCCATCTGTGCTTCTTAAACCTTTACACTTACCGCGCACTGCTCCCCGACCGGCCGCCCGCACCGCGCACTGCTCCCCGACCGGCCGCCCGCACCGCGCACTGCTCCCGACCGGCCGCCCGCTCCGCGCACTGCTCCCCGCCCGGCCGCACCGCGCACTGCTCCTCGCCCGGCCGCCCGCTCCGCGCACTGCTCCCCGACCGGCCGCCCGCTCCGCGCACTGCTCCCCGACCGGCCGCCCGCACCGCGCACTGCTCCCCGACCGGCCGCCCGCTCCGCGCACTGCTCCCCGACCGGCCGCCCTCTCCGCGCACTGCTCCCCGACCGGCCGCCCGCACCGCGCACTGCTCCCCGACCGGCCGCCCGCTCCGCGCACTGCTCCCCGACCGGCCGCCCGCTCCGCGCACTGCTCCCCGACCGGCCGCCCGCACCGCGCACTGCTCCCCGACCGGCCGCCCGCACCGCTCCCCGACCGGCCGCCCGCACCGCACACTGCTCCCCGACCGGCCGCCCGCACCGCGCACTGCTCCCCGACCGGCCGCCCGCACCGCTCCCCGTCCTTTCACACGGGGCAGTCGTCACCTGATCCGATGACGGATGAAAAAATAGCTTTTTGCCTCCGTCACACTTTTTCGGATCGGAGCGGGTCGGATGTCAGCGGACTTGTCACCGCTGACATCCGACGCTTCATAGACCTCTATGGAGCATCCGTTCAGGTTCACTTGAAAAACTGACAGGCGGACCTAAATGGATTGTCCGCGTGAAAGGGGCCTAAGGCAATAAAGAAAAAACATTTCTAAATAGCAACCAGAAAACTTGAGACTATACAATTTTTTGTTTTTTGTGTATTTTACTATTATTTAGAGTTACTTAGACCCCTTTCACACCACACCGCCCTTTGCGACGCATTTCGGGCGCTAGTGGGGCACTTTTACCCCCCGCTAGCGGCCGCGAAAGGGTTAAAACCACCAGCAATACGCCGCAATAGTGGCGTTTTGCCGGCGGTATTACAGCGCTGCCCCATTGATTTCAATGGGGAGCAGCGGTGGAGGAGAGGTAAATACACCGCTCCTTCACCGCTCCAAAGAAGCTGCTGGCAGAACTTTTCCCTGACGTCCTGCCAGCGCACCGCTGTAGTGTGAAAGCCCTCGGGCTTTCACACTACACACAATGGTGCAGGTTCTTTAAGGCGGATTGCAGGCGCTATTTCTAACGCTATAGCGCCTGCAAAACGCCCTGGTGTGAAAGGGGTCTTAGAATTTAAAAGAAAGGGGAAAAAAAACACTTACTTTAAAACCTTTAGGGGTTGCTTTTTGGACTTTTTTTTTTTATCTAAAAACCCCCCAAAAACCTCAAATAACATTAGAATTGTGATTTTTTTTGTATTTTATTGTTATACAGAATAAAATGTACAAATCATTAGTAAGACCTAATAAAACCCGAAGTACAACAACAAGTCCTATTTGCAATCTCAGAACACCCAATAAAAAGGGCAGTATGCGACTGGTCTAAACTACGCGGCATGTTCACCATTGCCAGGAGCCTGGTGGACAAGATGGGAGAACTAGAGATACTGTTGTACTAGGAGGACTTCGATTTTGTGGGAATTTCAGATACTTGGTTCAACAGCTCTAATGATTGGCTGGCAACCATTTAAGGGTATTCCCTTTATCGCAAGGATAGAGAGGGTAAAAAAAAGGGGGAGAGGTATGCCTGTATATTAAGCATAATGTACAAGTTAATGTAAGAGATGGCATAACTAAGGGAGCTAGGGAGGAGGTGGAATCCTTATGAGTAGAGCTCCAAAGGGATGAAACTAAAGGGAAAATAATACTGGGAGTACGCTACAGGCCTCATAACCTGAGGGAGGAGGGGGAGACGGACTTCCTGTCACAATTTGGATTAGTAGCAAGGATGGGAAGTATCATCATAATGGGGGATTTTCATTATCCGGACATAGACTGGGCGGAAGGAATCACGCTTTCGTCTAAGGCTCGCCAGTTCCTAATGACTTGCAGGACAATTTACAGACTCGATCATGGATGTGGAAATACGGGGCAATTTAGGAAACAGCGATCACAAGTCAATTAGCTTCAGTAAAATCACGCAGATAGCAAGCATAAAGGGAATACAAAGACACTGAATCTCCAAAGCGTGAACTTCCCTAAACTACGAACCTTCCTAGAAGATATAAAAACTGGGATAAAATCTTAGGAACAAAGAACACAGAGGAGAGATTTCCCAAGAAATTCATTAAGTATATAAACTGTTAGAAAGGGAGGACAGACCATATTGGCCCCATGAAGAACGAGGAAGGAAATCTGGTTACAAAGGATGGGGAGATGGCAAAAATGTATTGAATTTATTCTTCTCCTCCATCTTCACGAGGGAATGGGGGGGCTTCAGTAACCAAAAAACTTCAGTATTTATCCTCATGACATCTCAGCAAGCGCCCTCATTTCCTTAGGGAACACGGTCAAGTAATTGCCAGAACATTGTTCTTAATTTTTACTGACAGTCTACCAACTGGAATGGTACCAACTGATTGGAGAAAAGCCAAAGTAGCACCAATATTTAAAAAAGGGCCAAAATACATCCCTGGGAATTATAGACCAGTCAGCCTAACATCAATAGTATGCAAGCTCTTGGAGGGGATGATAAGGGACAGGGCCCTCTGATTCCCCCCTGTATTGAATTGTATTGTAATTGTACCGTCTACCCTAATGTTGTAAAACGCTGTGTAAACTGTTGGCGCTATATAAATCCTGTATAATAATAACAATAATAAATACAAGATTTTAGTAATGAGAACTGTATCATTAGCAGTAATCAGCATGGATTCATGAATAATCATTCTGGCCAAACCAATCTATTAACCTTCTATGAGGAGGCGAGCTGCCATCTACATAAAGGAAGGAATGTAGACGTGGTGTATCTGGATTTTGCAAAAATTTGACACAGTTCCCCATAAACGTTTACTGTACAAAGTAAGGTCAGTTGGCATGGACTGAAAACTGGCTACAAGGGAGAGGTCAGGGTGGTGATAAATGGGGAGTACTCAGAATGGTAAGGGGTGGAAAATGGGGTCCCCCAGGGTTCTGTGCTGGAACCAATCCTATTTAAATTTGTTCATAAACGACCTGGAGGATGGGTTAAACAGTTCAATCTTGGCATTTGCAGTCTATACTAAGCTAAGCAGGGCAATAACATCTCCGCAGGATGTAGAAACCTTGCAAGAAGATCTGAACAAATTGATGGGTGGGGCAACTACATGGCAAATGAGGTTTCATTTGGAAAAGTTTAAAATAATGCATTTGGGTGACAAAAATATGAATGCAATCTACTCACTGGGGGAAATCAAGGATGGAAAAGGACCTGGGGTCCTAATAAATAGGCTCAGCAATGGCATGCAATGTCCAGCTGCTGCTAACAAAGCAAACAGAATATTTCTGCTTTAATTCTCCCACTCTGCAAGACTCTGGTCCGGCCTCACCTGGAGTATGCTGTCCAGTTCTGGGCACCAGTCCTCAGGAAGAATGTACTGGAAATGGAGTGAGTACAGAGAAAGGCAGGGCTGGACTGGGACAAAAATGTGGCCCTGGACTTCATTATTACCGGCCCACTTTAAATTTGGGTGTCCTCAACAGCAGCCCCCTTGACACCAGAGTCCCCACCAGTAGCCCCCTTCACAACAGAGTATCCTCCCTCTCCTCCCCCCTCCCACATGTACTCACAGTTTTGAAGGCAACTTTTCGTTCCTCTCTCCAGTCATGTGATTAAAAGTGATAAGGGGAGAGAGAATGGAAAGTCTGCTGGCTGTCTATCTCCCCCTGCAGGCTGGAGGGAGCATAATGAATGAATGCTCTCTCCAGCAAGTGATGGAAGCAGCTCCTCCTGACAGGAGTGAAATCACAATCACTCACTGTCAGAGAGAAGTGGCTCCAGGACTGCACCTGACTGGCTCACCGGGAAACTCCCGGTAGTCCCGATGGCCAGTCCATACCTGGAGAAAGGCAATAAAGCTAATAAAAGGGACTGGAAGATATTAGTTATGAAGAAAGAGCACAAGCACTGAACTTATTCTGCCTGGAGAAGAGACACTTGCAAGGGGATAGGATTTCAATTTACAAAATACCTTTTTACTGTTTATACTGTTGACCCCACAATAGGGATAAAACTTTTTTGCGGAAGGGAGTTTAACAAGACACGTGGCCACTCATTAAAATTAGAAGAAAAGAAGGTTTAACCTTAAACTGTGTAGAGGGTTCTTTACTGTAAAGAGCGGCAAGGATGTGGGATTCCCTTCCACAAGTGGTGGTATCAGCGGGGAGCATCGATAGTTTCAAAAAACGATTAGATAAGCACATAAACTACCGCAAAATGCAGGGATATACAATGTAATACTGACATATAATCCCACACATAGGTTGAACTTGATGGACTTGTGTCTTATTTAAACCTCACCTACTATGTAACCATGTAATATACAGTTCAGTTTTGGGCTCCAGTTCTCAAAAGATAAAAAATCGGGGGAACTGCAGAGAAGGGCAACCAAACTGATAAGAGGTATGGAGGAGCTCAACTATGGGAAAATAGAAGAAAGTTATTCTTTCTTGAGAAGAGGAGATTAAGGAGGGATATGGTCACCATGAACAAATACATAAGGTGGGGACACGATCACCACATAATACATACATAAGTGGGACCTAATAAACATATATAAATATGTAAGGGGGGACGCAGTCACCATGTATAAATACATAGGGGGTACATGATCAAGTATAAATTCACAAGTAGGTGGGTAGGGGAGATATGATCTATACAGTGAAATTGTTGTAGACTTATTCACTTTGGAGGTCATTACAGAGATTAAAGGGGCACTTTAATGCCTAAAGGAAAAGAAATTTAACCTCCACATACAGAAAAGCTTTTACAGTAAGCGCTGTGAAAATGTGGAATAGACTCCCTCAAGAACTAGTTCTGGCCAGCTCAGTAGATCTTTTAAAAAAAAAAAAAAAATGCCTGGATGCATTCATAAATGGACAAAATTATAACAGAATGTTAATGTTTACCAGGGATTGATGAACCAGGGAACATCCGGGGACAAGGAAGGAATTACATTTTTCCCCCACTAGAGCAAATTGGCTCGTGCTTTATAGCACGGTTTCTGCCTTCCTCTGGATCAACTGAGTGTATAGAATTGTGTATATTGAGGTTTTCTATTTTTTTCTGTTTATTCAATTTATTTATTTTTTAAATTTGATTGTTGAACTAGATGGACTTGTGTCTTTTTTTTTCCAACCTATGTAACCCCAACAAAACCCTACGGTTTGCCGTTACATTTTTCAAGATGAAATTTCCACATCTGTTGACCATCAAAAAAAAGCTTCAGAATGGCAAAGATGTTTTTATTACAAATTTTGTGAGCAGACTGCAGTTGCTTCAACTTCAGTGCTTGCCGGTGTAAATTGCCGGGGGGGGGGGGGGGGGCAAACGGTATGGCACCCCATCACTGGCGACTTCCCCTGCTTGGCGGGGCGGCCTCCAGCTCTCCACAGGCAATCACGGCAACGGTGGTAGCGGCCTCCCTCCTTCTTAGAGGCCAAATCGGGAGTCTTCTCTCTTTTTAACCAATCAAAAAACGGGTCTCACACCCGCTTCTGATTTGCTAAATTAAGGATCAGTGTTTCAACAGTGATTATTTATTCGCTGCTGCAACACATTTGGGTGGGATCGGAACGTATTCTCTGTGACCCGAGCCCACCTTATTTTGAAGCCTAATCAGGTGCTAAAAACCACACACACAACAACAACAACTCGGTCACTGTAATTCATACGCCCGATACCCTGAAAGGGGCCGGATGTATAAATAGGGGGTGGCTGCAGTGGTCGTGGATAGATTCATGCTATGCATGAATCTATCCACTGCATATAAGGGCTGGGCGTGGAGAGAGGGGGCGGAGCCCAAGCACCCTTAATGGACACCCCTCCACTGATGCATTTTGAACTTGAGAATTTTGAGCTGACTATGGAAATTCCAATCTCAATCACTAGATAAGCCTCAGAAGAGGTGTAAGGAATACGTATGAGCGTCTGTTTTGTTAAACTTACTGCCCCACAGGATTCACTTTCATTGAAGCTGTGAAATCCGCAACAGTCCAGGTGTTTCTCCATGTCAGCCCTAGCGTTTGCCGTGTGGTTCCAACCCATCTCCAGGAGCTCATTCTGCAAGATAAAAGAACATCCGCAATTGCTACAGTCAGTGATTTTCTGGTTCTGCTCTGTGATGTCCATAAAAAGTTTTGGAAGTATCCACCATGTCTCGTATCATCTACTTGAAGAGGTTTACTGGCCAGTGTTAAACATGTTACATTCATCGCCATGGGTTGCTCAAAGAATTTCATATCCTTTTTTAGCATTCCTCATCCTATTCTCCATGCAGCATTATAATAAATGGTCACACACCCAGAAACATTTAGACTCTGGATTCAACCTCATTATATAATTTTATATAAATATTATATCAAACATCTGAGAATATTTATTATATTATGCAGCACAGCATATTTGTTATATTTGGCACCAGAGCGTATTCATTAAATATTATACACTGAGCATATTTATTATATTCTACCCCACAGCATATAATTTAATATAATAAATATGCTCTGGTGCA
>NW_027507764.1:42626366-42668380 GCF_037356315.1 Lithobates pipiens
CTTGCAATACACACAAAACTGAGCACATGGAGAGTGCCTCAAAGGCTCTGTTCTATCAGGAGATGGATTGGGGACGGTGGAAGAAGAGGAGGATCAGAGTAGACAGGATAAAACAGCCTTTTTACACAAAGCAGGGGATTAACCCCTTAGGCTCCACAAGCATGCTTTACTGCATATACAGGCTGATTTTACCGTTGTGGGTTTAGTAACACTTTAAAACAGCTGCAGGAGGGCATCAGTTCCTCTACATGCCCCTCCTGCCGCCTTCCTATCCCTGTCCTGCTGCCCTGGGCCCCTGTGTGCCCCCCCCCCCCCCACTGCTCCTGGGTTTACCCCGTCCACAGGCTGCTGCAGGGGATCTGTCAGATTTGAGAGTGGTGAAGGGGCCAGTAAATGTATCATTTGCCATCTCAATGAATAGTCCGTGATCGGTACAGATCTTTTCATTCATAGCTGAGGCATAGTAAACCGTTTACTATGCTTCAGGTTTATGAATGAATGGGAAGCTCTGTTCAGAGCTATGCCTGCTCATTCATTATGTGCAGCTGTGGCGTCAGAGAAAGGGACTGCTGGATCTGTGCTTAGTCCCTTTCTGTCTCAAAAGTGAGATGTCCAATGATATTTCACCAAAGCCCCCATAAAGGAGGTTCTGAGAAAAATATGTAAAATAAATAAATAATAATTTATGTTACATATACACATACACAAATTAAATACAAATGGTAAAAAAATAAATGAAAAAAACTACTGACACCAGTGGCGGAACTACCAGGGTGGCAAAGATCGCACTTGCAACTGGTCTCTGGCGCTCTGCCACTGTGGTGGGGGGGGGGACCCCAAGACGGCAGGAAGTTGGCCCACTGCAGGACGGTGCCAATGGGTCCCACGATGGGAGTAAAGGGCCCCGGGATCAGTGGGGGAGGGCCCCTTTATGGTTTCTTGCACCAGGTCCTAAAAGTTCCAGTTAAGCCCCTGCACTAAGCTGTGCATGCTTATATTCATAGGCTATATTCTCCTAGGATTACATTCTCTTAGGGTATGTTCTCTTATGATCAAACGTTCCTAGGGTATTTCCTCTTCTGATTGAACGTTCTTAGAGTATTTTTTAATCAATTATTCTTCAGGTATTTTCTCTTCAGATTGATTCTTCTTAGGATATGTTCTCTTCTGATCGAATGTTCTTAGGAGGAGATTTCCTCTGAGTGGAGCTTGTTTTAGGTGAAGTTCAGTTTTAAAAAGAGAAGTATGAGGTTTATTTAGATTCATACTTACCCGATGCTGCATCTGTCCCCCGGCACCTCTAACACCAAGAACAGAGCGATCGAACACCGCCGATCGCTCGGTCAGCAGCTCTTCCCTCCTCAATCACTGGAAGGATGGGCTGTGGAGGGGGAGGGAGCGACCGACTCAGGCTCTCAGCAGCTCGCTAAAAAGGCTGAGCCGGGTGTCGGTCCAGGGATCTGGGCTGATCACGACTCTACACTGCCTTGAAAAAGTATTCACACCCCTTAAAATTTTCCACATTTTGTGCGGTTACAACCAAAAATTTAAAAGTATTTTATTGGGATTTTATGTGATAGACCAACACAAAGTGGCACATAATTGTGAAGTGGAAGGAAAATGAAATCAAAGTGTGTTGTGCTTTTGAATTCAGAGTCAATACTTTTTAGAACCTCATTTCGCTGCAATTACAGCTGCAAGTCTTCCCAAAATAGCTCAAGCTCTTTTGCTTCCTCCTGCAGTGCTGCCAGCTTCTACTCTTCTTTCTCCCCCTGGCTGCACTGCAAGGGGAGTGGTTCTAGCACATGCGGCCGGGTCACCCCGTGTGCCCCTTTCCCCTGCAGAGCTGCTGGCTTCCCCTCTCTCATTGACAGCTGCTGCGGGCAAACAAGGGGATGTTTCAGGATGAATATGTCATTTAATGGCCCCTTCCTTTCCTGAATGAACACAGTGAGAGATCAGTACCAATCACTTCTGTGTCCATTCATCACCAAAGAAGCATAGTAAACCATGTTTACAATGCTTCAGTCTCTGAATGAGCAGGAAGCCTCAGTGTGCTTCCTATTCAATTATCTGTGCAGCTGAAGCTGCAGAGAAAGACTGATAAATCTATGTCCTCAGTCAGTTTCAGCTTGGGGGGAGTAGTGACCGTCAGGTAGGATGTATGAGGGCCCCCCCTGATTTCGAATTTCTAACAGAAGCCCTGCCTAAGGGTGACCTGTATTTGTCTAGTGCAGAAAAACACCAGTCACCCACACATAGTGTGATTGGCCCCTCAGGGTATTGTCTCTTGGAATCGAATATTCTGAGCATAGGCTACATCCAGTACTGCTTCGGTTCATCAGAGAGATCCATACAACAGCACTGAAAATAGTTAACACATTCTAATTGCATTCGATTTTCCAGCATTGGAACAAACAGGCTTCACTGAGCAAATGTTATATTCATCGTGAGAAAGAACAAGAATGTAAGAAAATAAAGGGCCCCTTCACACCAACCCGGGTCCGCTGCCGTGTGCTGAACCCATGGCATGCAGAACACACCGCAACGGGCGCATGCAGCATATTGGGCAGCCCACCAAACATTAGTGCGTTCAGTCAGCGAAGTCTTAAACTGCTTTGTGTGTAATAGCAATGTTAAAGTCTGTTCCCCCATTCATCAGAAGGAGGCAGAGGGGTGATAACATTTATAATCTCCAAAAGATATCAGTACTACAATAAAAATGATAAAACACTGATCCTAACGCTCAATGTGAAAAAATACCGCACAAAAGCTGCTGCTATAAAATCATACATAAAATCTTCAAAAATATGTACAAATACAATCTCAACCGTAGTTATAAAGAGTACTTTAGCATTAATAGCGCTATCATCTATTAACAAAATATGTGCACAAAATATATTAAATAATGATATATTTTGTATATCAATAAAATTAACACTAATAGGACCAATAATCCATTAAAAGCATCAAAGTCCAAAAGGTAAGATAAAAGTTCATGAAGTGAGTGAAGGGCTCCAGGAACCCTCAGGCGTATGGAAAATCCCTCACAGAGAATACACCCACACCATGCAGATGGAGAAAACCTCGTGCTCAACGTGACCCCCCTTTGGTTATGCACGTACCCCCTAGACCTAGAGGGTTAATCAGAGGCACTTCAAAAGATCTCACAACGTGCTGATCATATGGTAGTCATGGACTGCAAACACACGCCCGTCAGAGCAATACCCAGCCAGGTCATCCAGATATCTATTTCCTCTTAAGGATGAAAATTCACTCTCACAAGGACCTCACTTGTAATTTAATTTTGCTTATCGTCATGATCATGCAAAAAAACGAACAAGGAAAATTCCATAGTGTAAACGGGTTTAATTATTAAAATGGCTCTCCACACACAGTAAAATCTGCTTACATTGTAAACATATCACACTTGCATCAAGAGACACCATAAGTATCCAGCCGTGATCAGTTAAATCCCGGGATAACCTCCACTGACGCTTGGACACAGGACAGCTGCATAGACACGCCCCTACGCATTTCATAATCACATCTTCATCACACCCTCTGATGAACACGAACTTGAACTCCTGCGAAACGCGTAGGAGCGTGTCTTTGCAGCTATCCTGTGTCCAAGCGCCAGCGGAGGTTATCCCGGGAGTCACCGCTCTTGTCCATTAGCTGGCAAACACTGCGAGACATCAGTGAGCTTTAACTGATCACGGCTGGATACTTATGGTGTCTTTTGATGCAAGTGTGATATGTTTACAATGTAAGCAGATTTTACTGTGTGTGGAGTGCGGTTTTAATAATTAAACAGGTTTACACTATGGAATTTTCCTTGTTCATTTTTTTTTTTTTTTTGCATGACTATGATAAGCAAAATTAAATTACAAGTGAGATCCTTGTGAAAGCGAATTTTCATCCTTATGAGAAAATAGATGTCTGGATGACCTGGCTGGGTATTGATCTGACGGGCGTGTGTTTGCAGTCCACGACTACCATATGAGCAGCACGTTGTGAGATCTTTGAAGTGCCTTTGATTAACCCTTTAGGGCAGGTATATGCAATTAGCGGACCTCCAGCTGTTGCAGAGCTACAAGTCCCATGAGGCATAGCAAGACTCTGACAGCCACAAGCATGACATCCAGAGGCAGAGGCATGATGGGACTTGTAGTTTTGCAACAGCTGGAGGTCCGCTAATTGCATATCCCTGCTTTAGGGGGTAAGTGCATAACCAAAGGGGGTCACATTGAGCACAAGTTTTTCTCCATCTGCATGGTGTGTATTCTCTGCGAGGGATTTTCCATACGCCTGAGGGTTCCTGGAGCCCTTCACTCACTTTATGAACTTTTATCTTACCTTTGGGACTTTGATGTTTTTAATGGATTATTGGTCCTATTAGTGTTAATTTTATTGATATCATTATTTAATAAAGATTTTGCATATACATTTTTTGCACATATTTTGTTATTAGATGATAGCGCTGTTAATGCTAAAGTACTCTTTATAACTATGGTTGAGATTATAAATGTTCAAAAATATGCACAAATACATTTTATAAGATGAGATCCGTCCAATAAAAGGATACAAAGAACAGCAAAACCTGGTGATGTTTAATTGCCCCAATTAGACCGACGAGGGCGATCAGAAACAAGAGGATCCCGACAGCCACAGCCACACCGACCACACGGAAGCTGGAGATGAGGCCAAATCCGATTCCCCATGCTGCCACTCCAATCAGCAGGAGGCTGACCATCTACAAGAGAGAAGATAGAGGTCAGGGGGACATCCAATATCCTTCATGGTGGGTGTATACATTATATACAAGGGGAGGAAGAAAAAAAAAAAAAGAAAGAGGGAGAGGGGGAGGGAGAGAGCGCGAGAGAGAGAGAGAGCGCGAGAGAGCGCGCGAGAGAGCGCGCGAGAGCGCGCGAGAGAGCGCGAGAGAGAGAGCGCGAGAGAGCGAGCGCGAGAGAGCGAGCGCGAGAGAGCGAGCGCGAGAGAGAGAGCGCGAGAGAGAGAGCGCGAGAGAGAGAGCGCGAGAGAGAGAGCGCGCGCGAGAGAGCGCGAGAGAGAGCGCGAGAGAGAGCGCGAGAGAGAGAGAGCGCGCGCGAGAGAGCGAGAGCGAGAGCGAGCGAGAGAGCGAGAGAGCGAGAGAGGGAGAGAGAGAGAGAATAAAGGGGGGGGGATTGGGGTAGATAGGGGAAGGGGGGGGGGTAACAAAATGGGGATCACATAAATGGGGAAGAAAAAATAAAAATAAAAAATAAAGATAAGAAAAAGGAGATCCAACTATACAGAAAAAGAGGCACATACTTTACATAGACTGAAGCCATTACAACTGTACAGTGCTGAACATATTGAGGGAAATTATTAAGACTGGAGCAGCTGTGCCTGGCACCAAATAAACTTCTCTCTTTCATTTTCAAAGCTTCAATGAAAAAGCTGAAGATGGAAGCCGATTGGTTGTCATGCACAGCTGCTCCAGTTTTGATGAATTCCCCTCAATGTATGCAGATCACTCCTAATATCTCTGCCACGTTTAGGCTCTTTTTTTCCTTCTGCTTTATAATAATCTGATGTATCCTCTGTGCTCTGGGGTGTCTTTGTTCTGTCCTTCTCCAGTGCGGGGATTTTACTGGAGGCTCCTGATCTATATATATATAACAATTGCAACACAAGGCGAAGGGCCAGGAGAGGACAAGGGATCCTTGTACAAGTAGTGCTGGTTTTGAAGGATAAAACAAGGTGACTGTTAGTCGTGTCACCCAAGATGACGTCACGAGGAGGTACAGTGATCTCTGGGAGAGGCAACGCTGTAAATACCAGGAAGTGTTACATTTGCACATTACTCGGCACGCTGCACTTAACATGCAAAATAGACCTGAGCTATTACGTCCGTTTTACCCACATTCATAACATTCTAATAAAGCCACTTACAGCGGAGCTCCACTCAAAAGTGGAAGTTCTGCTTTAAGCGCTCCCCCCAAATAGGAAACATTTAGAATGTAATATTTTGGGGGGGAGCAGGTACCTCGTTTCGACAGGTACCTGCTCCCACTTCCGCTGTGGTCGCCTTGGTGGCTTGAACAGAAGTTCTCCTCTCCCTCCTTGCAATCTTCTGCGACAAGTCCCAGGCCCCAGAAAATTGCCCGACCAATTTGAAGGCACTGCTCAACTTGCACATGCACAGTGCACACCCAATTGTGAAGCTACAAGCCGTCACAGCTGGGTGCCCACGCCAGCGCCACGGAGAGGTGAGGGTTTAGGCGGCCACATCGCTGGACCGTGGGACAGAGTAGAGTGTATGTTTAGTACAGGTCAACAGCTACACTTTTTGTAGCTGCTTACTTTGTCTTGTAAACCTCAGACATGAAATCTGAACAAAGCATATCCCTCAATAGTGTATACTTGTCTCAATCCGGAGTACCAAGTGTCATTTCTGTCTGCTACTTCCTCCAGAGTGCCGCCCTGACAGCGGGGATGTGATGGATTTTCTTTCCCTGAAAAGCACATCCTTAAAGAGGAAGTAAACCCTTCCAAACAACTTGGACCTATAGGTAAGCCTAGATTAAGGCTTACCTGTAGGTCCAAGCAATATCTCCTAAACCTATATGGTTTAGGAGATATTTGCCCGAAAATGGGCACCGCTGTCTACGGCGCATGCGCCGTAGACAGCGGCGCGCATGCGCACTAAATGCGGCAAATCCAAGAATGGATTTGCCAAATTTGTCGACTCCCGTGCGCATGCGCGGGAGTGACGTCATCGCGGCCTCGCCGTATGACAGCGGCGGAGCTGCGAGGCGCGACTCCCGTGCGCATGCGCGGGAGTGACGTCATCGCGGCTTCGCCGCTGTCATTGGTCGGAGCTGCGAGACGCCACCAGCAAGATGGACGCGGCGGACTACAGGGATCAGCGGCGACTTCGCTGGCTCCTGTGTCAGGTAAGTGACACATAATGAGCTACTATGCGATGCATAGTAGTCCATTATGCTTTACCTTTGCAGGGAAAAAAAGAGGAAGTAAACCCATCAGGGTTTACTTCCTCTTTAAAGCCCCTTTCACACTTGTCAACCTGAAAGTTGCGTGAGCGATTTTGGCACAACTTGAAGCAATGCCAGGTCGCATAAAAGTCAGACCAAAGTAGTGCAGGGGCTACTTTGAAGTCGCCCAAATATGAATTGTACTCACTGAAAACCATGGAGTACGACTTGCCCTGCAACTTGGGACTAGAAAGTTGCATGATAAGTCGCACGAGTGTGAAAGGGGCCTTAGTGAAAGTACCTCAAGCAGTACACAAACACTGGCTAGGCGCACATTTAACTCTTTGGTAGCCCTAAATATTTAACCCTTTCCCAGCCAGTGTCATTAATACAGCGACAGTCCATATTTTTAGCACCGATCACTACATTAGTGTCACTGGTTCCCACAAAATGTCAGTTAGTGTCAGATTGTCCGCCACAATATCACAGTCCCACTATAAAAAAAAAAAAAAAAAAAAAAACTCAAAATCAATACAAAATTCCAGTATATGTCCCGAAGTTTGTAGACGCCAACGTTTGTGCAACCTAATCAATATACGCTTATTGGAATTTGGTTTTCCAAAAATATGTAGCAGAATACATATTGGCCTAAATTGATGAAGAAATTCGTTTTACTGGATATATATATATTTTTTTTGAAACAGAAAAAGTAAAAAAAGGTTTTTTCAAAATTAACACTTTTTTTTGTTCATAACGCAAAAAAGAAAACCTGCAGGAGGTGATCAAATATTATTACACAGGATTTATATAGCGCTGACAGTTTACGCAGCGCTTTACAACATTAGGGCAGACAGTACAATTACAATACAATTCAATACAGGGGGGGAATCAGAGGGCCCTGCTTGTTAGAGATTACAATCTAGGAGAATACCACCAAAAGAAAGTTCTATTTTGGGGGGGAAAAAAAAAGAAAAAAAAAACTTTTAGTCGGGTACTGTGTATCGGGTACCACGCAACTGTCAGTTAAAATGACGCAGGGCCATATTGCAAAAAATGGCCTGGTCAGGAAGGGGGCCGGGGGTAAATCTTCGAGGTCAAGTGGTTAAATATTTATTTGAGAAGAGGAGGAGGGAAGAAGGAGGAAGAAGTAAGAAGAAAGAGGGAAAAAAGAGGGAAAAGAGGGAAAAAAGAGGGAAAAGAGGGAAAAAAGAGGGAAAAGAGGGAAAAAAGAGGGAAAAGAGGGAAAAGAGGGAAAAGAGGGAAAAGAGGGAAAAGAGGGAAAAGAGGGAAAGAAGAAAAACACAGCGCTACCTATTAAAATAACAAATAGTAAATGTGAAGTAACACAAACCAGCAGCTAACATACAAACCAAGTCAAGTAGCAAAATATAACCCCAAAAAAATGTAGCGCTGGAATATCATAAAATGTGGAGAAAAACTAAATGTAAATCACTCCTAAACCCAATAAGTTTAGGAATGAAAAAGACCTACTTATTGACAGCATGCATAATACATGTTATGCTGCCCAATAGGAAAAAAGGAATAGGAATTATTTTGTGTGAAATATATAAAAGACAATCAATATGTGAACAAGTGATTAAATGTCCAACTGAAGCAAATGGTGCACAAAATAAAGTTCAAATATTCCGTTGACCCAAACCATGGAAAGCCTTCAATCAGCGGCCAGATATTTTCCAGAAAAAGGTAGGTACTTTTACCAGAGGTGGTGGACACAAAATACTATACAGTAAATGTGTTATACGAGCTTGTATAGGTTCCACAAGTCACAAATGATTCATGTACGCTGGATCGTAAGTCGTAAGTCCTCTCCGTTAGCCAACTTCTGGATCGATTCACCAGGGTGTGAGGCTCCACAAGTCACAACGAACTCCCAGCTGTATCTCAAAGGTTCCAATCCAAAGTAGCTCCGAAGGGGCTCACCATAAAAAGGAAAGTATGGACACAATGCCTCGCATAGTGAAGTTCCACCATTGAAGGTTTATTTATAAAAGATGCGAATTACATAAAAATGACATAAAAAAAAAAAAAATCACGTGATCCAATGAGTTAAATAAAAATATAAATGAGAAGCAATATGGGGAGCAAGAAACGCTATCCCTACACGTTTCGACCTCCAAGTCGTCTACTGGGGTATTGCTTGCATGTCAATAAGTAGGTATTTTTCATTACTAAACTTATTACGTTTAGGAGTGATTTACATTTAGTTTTTTTCCACATTTTATGATATTCCAGCACTACATTTTTTGGGTTATATTTTAAAAATTAATTTGCCTATTAATGAGGGAGGAACAAGAAAAAAAAAAAAAAAAAAAAAAAAACAGCTTTAACACTGTCTTCTAGTCTATACATATTTTCTAACCACATAAAACATACAATACTTCTAAAGCGCCCCCGCCGTGGACCTTCTGAATGCTCAGCCAGCCGTGTAGGACCTCTACTTTCATCTTTAGAATTGCGTTTTTTTTTTTAAGCAACATATCATTTACAAACACAATACACAAAGCTTCTCTATGTCCTCTGATAGATCTCCATGCAGCAATGTGCACACAGGGAACACAGAAGAGGAAATCACTGAGAACTGTTTGTTTCCTTCCTGATCCACGAGTGCCAGTGATGAGCGGAGGGGACGCTGTGTGACGGGAGAGGAAATCCCTTCCTAGAGGAATTCCAAGCCTTCCTCTGCAGGGAAACCAGGCGAGGTTCTGGAATGACCAGACCCTGGACATTGGAATCGGGATATACTGTACCCTAAGACCAGGGGTTCCCAGACTACGACTCGTGGGCCACATCCGGCCCCCTACAAGATTTTATCTGACCCACAGTTAGGGTCAGTGGCCAGGGCCAGGAATAAAAACTATCCCTGGAAATAAATTTCACACTTTCAATAGCATTAATATACCAGCCCAACAGCATAACATCATTATTTTCTTGTTCATAAAAGGGAAAACCATGCACTTTAAAGCACATTTGAAGAGTGTAATAACATTTCTGATAGAGATATGGTCAGAGGCCGCAGACATGGTACAGGAGAACGGACAGAGGCCGCAGACATGGTACAGGAGAACGGACAGAGGCCGCAGACATGGTACAGGAGAACGGACAGAGGCCACAGACATGGTACAGGAGAACGGACAGAGGCCGCAGACATGGTACAGGAGAACGGACAGAGGCCGCAGACATGGTACAGGAGAATGGACAGAGGCCGCAGACATGGTACAGGAGAACGGACAGAGGCCGCAGACATGGTACAGGAGAACGGACAGAGGCCGCAGACATAGTACAGGAGAACGGACAGAGGCCGCAGACATGGTACAGGGGATGGCATTACACTTATTTGTTAAATCCAAAGTTGAATTGTATGGGCATATTGTAAGGTGAGGGGTAACCCTAACTGGCAGCAATAAGAAATTAATTCAAAGTAGTAAAATACGTGTGCAACCAAGGCTAATATTTACTGCGAATAGTCTGGCTGTTCGCAGTGTTATAGCAAAGGATCAAGCCTGTCCTTCTGGACAATGGGGTCTTTTGTGCACTGGAAGCCACAGTTACAATCTCAGCCGGGGACAATGAAAGCAGATTGCAGTGGCAGCTAATCACAGGCTTCATTCACAAAGCTCCCGCTTCCCTGCCGGCTGCAAATATCACATTCCTGGGGAAAGCCACTTGACGAGAAGGTTGTGGGGCGACTGGGACACAGAAATATTGTGCTTGCTGTTCCCACAGTGTAGCTTCCCTTAATACAGATCTGAGACGTTTCCATATGCTCCGCTGTATGGCTAAGGCTAGGCTCACATCAAACAGGTGCGTCCGAGTTCACGCGCTTCTGTGCATTCACTCACGTTGAATGTAGGGCAGCCTAATGATTTCAATGGGCCGACACACATGCAAGAAACAAGGAAAAGAAGTCCTTAACTGTTTTCCTAAAAACGGGCCGCAACACGCACTTTGACACACGTGAAAACGTACACATTAACAGCACTGCCACGCATGTGCTAACAATTAGCCTAGGTTCACAAAAAAACATTATGTGCTTTCCCGGCCGTGCACAAAAATTGTGCTGTGTTTTGATTTGCTTAGTTCACCGTTACCAAATACCTACCTATGCAGATAAAGGGGCATCTGTAGGTAAACTGTGCAGCTCTCACTAAAGCTGAATAATGCCCTTGTGATATGTGTAGGTATTTTATGTACCTCATGAAGCCTGACTGAAATGCTCCCAAGACGTTGCCAAGTGAGGCCTAGTCATTACTGCTCATCTCCATCACAGAAGCGAGTTCTCAAATGCAAAGCTCAGAGCTACTGCGGCAAGGGAAAGAAAGTGCAGGTGAGGAAGTTTGAATCATAGAAAAAGCTGGCTCCTGTGATGGTGGAGGTGAGCAGTGAAGACTAGGCCTCACTTGGCAACATCCTTGCAACGTTCTGGGGGGTATTCTAGTCAGGCTTTGGGAGATGTATTTAAATTGCCTACACCTGTAGCAAGGGCATTATTCAGCTTTAGTCAGAGCTGCACAGTTTGTTTTTATCTACAAACATTCCTTACCTGCATAGGTAGCTTTTTTTGTAAAGGTGAACTAACCCTTTAACTACTTGCCGACCAACCGTTGTCATAATGCGGCAGGTCGGCATGATCCAGGGAACTGTAGCAGCTATAAGTTGTTCCCTTTAAGCGGGATAGCAGAAGGGCGCCGGCTGCACAGCGGGGGTTGCCGATACTCGTGACTGGCGCTTGCGATAACCGCTGGCCATGAGCGATCGCGGGCACCAGAGGCAGAACAGGGATGTGTGTGTACACATCGAGGAGAGAGGTCCTACTAGCTGGGAACCACGATCTCATCTCCTATAGTCAGTCCCACCCCCCCACAGTTAGAACACACACCTAGGGAACACAGTTAACCCCTTGATTGCCCTTTAGTGTCAACCCTGAGCACTGATCGCTGTATAATTGTCAATTGACTCAAATTTTTTGTCATTTTTATATATATATATATATATATATATATATATATATATATATATATATATATATATATATATATATATATATATATATATATATATATATATATATATATATATATATATATATATATATACACACACACATACACACACACATATACACATACACATACACATACACACACACACACACACAACCTCGTGTTTGTGACAGTTTCCAGGAGAACGGGTCTGTCTGTGTGCGTCCGGCTGGCGCAACGGACTTAAGGCTTATTTTCTTCTATACATTTGTAAGTGCATTTTTATATTTTTTATTTTGAGAAAAAAAGGGTTTTAAACTATTTGGAGCTTTATCTTCCTTTTATGGTTCCGATGTCCCTTCTTTTGAGTCCTTCTTTGGGCCTTTGAGGAATACGCTTGGGAACAGGCCTTCTTCCCAATCCCCACTGGAGTAGTGGAACTAGGAGGAAAGTGAGGACCTCCCTTTGGCCGGAAGTCATTCTTACAAGTCTCGTGTGACCCTCTGTAGTGGGGGGTCATGTTTTTCTGGTAAGCGGCAAATTTTTATCATATGTTGGTGGCGGATTGAACACTTACCTTCTCATTGGTTGTTTTTCCATGAATATGGTGCTTTAGTTTTGGAAGGACTTCATCTTCACACTTTATAACAATTGTTTTTGTGGTTTATGCATACAGACTCACTGTCTAAATACTGGAATGTTTTTGTTTTATTTTCTTTTATGCCGATAGAGGCCCACATAACGGAAATTTATGTTGTAAGGGTAAATTTTTATGTTTTTAAGTTTTCTATATGCGTTTTACACTATGCACACATGTTCACTAATTTATATATGGTTATTATACTGTGTTTTCAATTTTTATTTTTTGTGCACAAATCAGTTGTTTGCATAAGTTAAGCGTGGCTTTATATATATATATATACACACACACACACACACACACACACACACACATACACATACATACACACACACACACACACACACACACACACACACACACACACACACACACACTTTTAAAATAAAACAGATCTCCGCCATTACTAGTTTAAAAAAAATAAAATAAAATAGACGCTATAAAAAAAAACTTGTGTAAACCAATCAATTTATACACGTTTTGCAATTTTTATTACCAAAAAACATGTAGAAGAATACATATCTGCCTAAACTGAGGAAAAAAAATAAATAAAATAAAAAACTGGGGCCATTTAATAAATCAAAAAGTAAAAATATTGTGTTCATTTCAAAATGGTCACTTTTTCCTTTATAGCGCAAAAAAATAAAAACCGCAGAGATGATCAAATACCACAAAAAGAAAGCTCCATTTGTGGTGGAAGAAGGACGTCAATTATGTTTGGGTACAGCGCCGCACGACCGTGCAAAAATAGCCCGGTCATTGAGCAGCCAATTCTTCCGGGGCTGAATTAGTTAATGGGATCTCAAATGTGACTGACACTGCGTTTGTGGGCACCAAATCACATACTATTGCAGTACCATGCGGTTTGCTGTGGTGCATTCTGAACAAGTAGCTCTGTCACTACCTTTCCCACATTCCAATGCATTTTGAAGCTCATTCAAAAATGGGCTGCAAAACTGGACCACACAGGAACTCGCAGGAAATGCATGAAACGCACACATTCCGGTGTGGCCCCCCGTCCTACGGCTTCAAGCACAAGAGGGTCAAACAGTGTACATTTGAGTGTAATTTTCTGAGGCTAACTAACCCTTTAACGGATTGCATACAGCCCACCGTTGATATATTGCAGCAGGGAGGCCACTGTGCCAGATCACGCACCTATTATGCGATCTGACATGTCTGAAGCGCTCGCAATGCCACCGGCGATCTACTTCCGCTGTGACTGGACACAGCGGGAGCCATATCAGCGGGTCCAGGGGAGGCGATGTCCGCCGGGACCCACCAATCTTTCGAGAGATAGGCAGAACAGCGATCTGCCTATGTAAACAAGGCAGATCGCTGTTCTGTGAGAGGGGAATGTACTGATCCTGCGTTTCCGCTTATGAGGAACACAGATCTTTACCTTCCCCCAGTCAAATCACCTCCTCCACAGTTAGCAAGTACTCCCTAGGAACACATTTGATCACCCCTGATGTTAACCCCTTCCCTGCCAATTTGTTCTTTACAGCGATCAGTGCATATTTTTTTAGTACTGATCACTGCATTAGTGTCACTGGTCCCCAACAAGTGTCAATGTCCAATTTCTCTGCAGCAATATCGCAGTTCCACTGTAAGTCGCTGATCGCCACCATTACTAGTAAAAGAAAAAAATAAGGAAAAATATCCCACGGTTTGTAGACGCTATAACTTTTGCGCAAACCAATCAATATACAATTATTGGGATTTTTTTAACCAAAAATATGTAGTAAAATACATATTGGCCTAAATTGATGAAGAAATTGGCTTTTTTACTTTTTATTGGTTAGGTTTTAAAGCAGAAAGTAAAAGATGTTATTTTTTTCAAAATCGTAAATTTTTTGTTTATAGCGCAAGAAATAAAAACCTGCAGAGGTGATCAAATGCCATCAAAAGAAAGCTTTATTTGTGGGAAAAAAGGTCAATTTTATGTAGGTACAGGATGACCGCACAATTATCAGTGAAAGTAACAGTGCCATATCGCAAAAAAAGGGCCTGTCATGAAGAGACTGAAGTGGTTAAGCAGTTTCTAGGCCGCATCCTCAAAATGGCCTCCGTTCTGTGACAAAGGGTACACTTTGCAGTAGGTTCCAGCTGGTAAAAACCCTGCTGGGTCGATGGATATCAAATGGATAGAAAAACTTTTCAACTAAAAAAAAACCCCCGTTACAAGTCACAGAGATGGCAGATTTCATTGGGATTAAGCGAAAGGCCTGATAGATTGAAAATTCCTGAACCCACCGGTAACACGGCAACCCTCACAATATTCCCTCAATATGCCCCCCACCTGTCCAGGCTGTGGAGAAAAAGACACAGCAACTTAACCTCCTGTCAGAGGGATTTGTGAATGGGTGACTGAATCCCTCTCACAGGCAGCAGCAATGGCTGAATAACAAATGGCGTCTCCATGGAAACAAGTGCGTGGATGTCTACACACATGGAGGATCAGGCAGCAGTGCTGTGATGATGGTGTACAGATAGGAGTAAATAGGAAGTACATACATATAGGGTATACAATCACACAAATATTATATTTATATTATTACACACATACATAATTTTGTATGTATATATGCGTGTGTGGGATAGAGATAAATTTATATATATATATATATATATATATATATATATATATATATATATATATATATATATATATATATATATATATATATATATATACACACATATATATACATATATATACACACACACACACACACACACACATTATATATACACATACATATATATAACACATCAGCCATTACATTGTGTCCACTCACAGGTTAAGTGATTGACGACTTTCACACTGGGGCGGGGGGACGTTGGTGGTAAAGCGCCACTAATTTTAGTGGCAATTTACAGATTTTTATCCCCCACTAGCGGTCGGATACAGGGTTAATAGCGGCCGCAAGTCGGTGCTTCAGCAGCAGTGCCCATTGATTCCAATGGCAGGGGTGGTGGAGGTGCGATGTACACACCGCTCCTCCACTGCCCGAAAGATGCTGCTTGCAAGACCTTTTCTAACGTCCCGCAGGCGCACCACCCCAGTGTGAAAGCACTCGGGCTCTCACACTGGGGCTGCAGGGGAGCCATTTTTCAGGAGCTATTTTTAGCCCAAAAGCGCCTGAAAAACACCCCCAGCCTGAAAAGGGGTCTTATTATAATGACATAGGAAGGTTGGTGAGAGATATTAAGCAGCAAGTAAACATTGTCCCTGAAATTGATGTGTTGAAAAGCAAAAAAACAATGACATCACAGTTTGTTGGTGTATACAGGTTTGTAGCTGCCCACGCTGACCCGTGTCCACAGCCAAAACCACCTACAATGGGCATGTGAGCATCAGAACTGGCTCACAATTTCTGACTGAGGGAAGGAAGTTCTCACCCACGATTTGATGGCACATGGCCCCATCCATCGTCCCTTTGATGTGGTGAACTTGTGCTGTCCCCTTAGCAGAAAAACAGCCCCAAAGCATAATGTTTCCACCTCCCTGTTTGAAGGTGGGGATGGTGTTATTTGGGGGTCATAGGCAGCATTCCTCTTCCTCCAAACACGGAAAGTTGAGTTGATGCCAAAGAGCGCTATTTTGGTCTCATCCGACCACAACACTTTCACCCAGTTCTCCTCTGAATCATTTAGATGTTCATTACCAAACTTACACGTGCTTTCTTGAGATGGGGGACCTTGTAGGTACAGGATGACCGCACAATTATCAGTGAAAGTAACACAGTGCCATATCGCAAAACAACGGCCTTGTCATGAAGGGACTGAAGTGGTTAAGCAGTTTCTAGGCCGCATCCTCAAAATGGCCTCCGTTCTGTGACAAAGGGTACACTTTGCAGTGGGTTCCAGCTGGTATATATTTAGATGTTAGATGTTTAGATTTAGATGTTCATTACCAAACTTACACGTGCTTTCTTGAGATGAGGGACCTTGCAGGCGCTGCAGGATTTCAGTCCATCACAGCGTAGTGTGTTATCAATTGTTTTCTTGGCGACTATGATCCCAACTGCCTTGAGGTCATTGACAAGATTCTCCCGTGTAGTTCTGGGCCGTTTCCTTACAGTTCTCATGATCATTTAAACTTCTCAAGGCGAGATCTTGCATGGCGCCCCAGACCGAGGGAGATTAAAGCCTCGCACACACGATCGGATTTTCGGGCGTGTGCCAGGATCTTGTCTTACATACAAACGACACACTGCAGTCGGCCAACAAACACGAACGTAGTGAAGTACTACAAGGAATTTCAGCTCGAGCGCCACCCCTCTGCTAATGTCGTGTTTGGTAAGCACTGATTCAGAGAACGCGTGTTTGTACTTTCAACTTGTGTGACGGACTTGTGTACAGACGATAGGAAAGCCTAACAGACCGCTGTCCGCGGAAAATTTACTAGCCTGCCATCCAATTTTTGTTGGCCGAAAGCTGGACAACAATTGCCTGAGGGAGTGTACTAATGGTCAGATTTTAGAATAGTCTGTCATCACACAATTCCCTGCGGGAAATCCGATCTGCAAGAGTCTTACCAGTTATTTTGGGTTTCTTCCATATTGAACAATCACACCAACTGTTGTCACCCTCTCACCAAACTGCTTGGTCGATGGTCTTGAAGCCCATTCTAGCCTTGTGTAGGTCTACAGTCTTGTCCCTGACATCCTTCGGACAGGTGACTTTTGTACAGGTAACAATCTGAGATTAGGAGCACTCTCTTTGAGAGTGCTCCTAATCTCAGCTCCTTACCTGTATAGAAGACACCTGGGAGCCAGAAATCTTGCTGATTGATAGGGGATCAAATACTTATTTCACTCATTAAAATCAATTCCAAACTTTTTTGAAATACCTTTTCCTGGATATTTTTGTTGTTTTTCTGTCTCGCACTGTTAAAATAAGCCGACCATTAAAAATTATAGACTGATCATTTGTCAGTGGGCAAATGTACAAAATCAGCAGGGGATCAAATAGTTTTTTTCCCCCTCACGGTATACATATACACACACACAGTATATAATCTCAATTAAAATGAAGTGACAAAAGGCGAGAATTTAAATTCACACCACTGGAGAGCAGTCACATGACGCACGCCTGCAGGGAACACTTAGCTGTGAACACATGACACCAACCCATGACAATGTGCATAATGCAGGCAGCCTTTCAGCAGAGTGCGTGGCAGAGGTACAGAAGATGGTGTATTGTTTCTCTCTGCCTATCAGATGTCTCTCACAGTGTTTTTCCATGCCGCTCCATAGCAGTTAAAGGTGCGTGACACAAAAAACATGGAAGCAGGAGTTTAACTACCAAGAAAAGGATTGCAAAAAAACAAAACAAACACACATGAATCAATAAGTAACAGGGATGAGCCAAACTACCCTAGGATTGGTTCGTGAAGGCTTCTGCAAACTTCAGACCTGAACCCCCAAAATGCTCAATTTCTGGGAAAGGGGGCTTTGAGGTCAAGCTTGGAGGGGTGGTTTGTGGGGGGGTGAAGAAGCCTCTGTGCACTGAACTAAGCCCCCATTCACCCCTGTGCGTAAAAAAGAAAAAAAAAAAAAAAAAAAAAAAAAAAATGATCGGGTCAGATGGCAGACATGGAAAAAAAAATTAAAAAATAAAAAATAAAAAAAGACAAAAAAAAAAAAAAACACGAGAGCAGGCTGTGTCTGTGTGCGGTCTGCATAAGCAGAGCCGACATGGACCAGTCATCCGCCTGCTCAGTGGGGATCAGCTGACAGATTCTCCTCCGCCCCCGTCGAGGAAAAGCGGACTCCAACAGAGCCCGCCCCGTGCAGAAGGGGCTGAATGGATCGCCAACTGCAGAGCTCGATAGGGGTATAATTGCAACCATGGGCACGGAAGGTCTACACCCCCAGCCCCTAGAGCAAAAGGGCAACCAGTTCAGGAGCGGTATAAAACATGGTTCAACCATGGGGTCTTACTGTTCCTAAATCGCAATTGTAAATGAGCCCTTAAAGATAATCTACCATCTCTTTCATTGCAAGAATGACAAACTGCAGTTTTATCTAAAGCTAGGGGTGAGCTGGGCAGGGTGGCGATTGCCTCCCAGGGCGCCCTAACTTATGTTCAAAATGTCCAGAGGCCGCCGCTGCCCGCTACCATTTTTTTTTCTGGTCTAGAAAGTTGGGCCGGGGGCACGGCTGCGGCAGCCAACTAGCTGTTGCATCCTGGGAGCTGTAGTCCACGCTCAAGCTCCAGGTGGGTGTAAAACAGAGCTGTGCAGAGGAAACTACAACTCCCGGAGAATGAAGTCTTGGAAGCAGGCAGAGGCAGAGCGTGCCAGGCTCAGGCTGCGGGGTTGGGCGTTTGCTGCAACTTGACCCCAGGACCATCACCTCCCCCCCCCCCAGGAGGCCGTGGTGTGCAAGGACCTGCTGAGCTGAGATGAGACCCCGACACCCCCATCCTCTTAACCCCCCCCCCCCCCCCATGCGCCCCATGTAACCTGCCCAAGTGAATATGCTGCATTGATGGGCACTGGTAAGGCTGCATTGAAAACCCAGGTGGGCATGGATGATGAGCCGATTCAGTGGTTCAATGGGCCACTTGACTGGACTTGCCCCCCCCACGACTAAGGCTCTCCCATCTACAGCTCTGAGCTCAGACAGGGAAAAAAAATAAAAAAATCACATGGCCTCTGACAACCAATCATTACTGCTAGGAGACTATTGCTTTCAATCACTGGTAAGGTAAGAGAATCAATAAGGCTTCAAGCACTTACAACCTAAAGGTAAGCAATACATTTAGGACCACACCTGATAAGGCTGTTTATAGACAAAGAACTCGCTCACGTGTATACATAAAAAAAAAAAAAAAAAAAAAAAAAAAAAAAGTCAATAGACTACAGCTTCCTTTTAACGTGTTACATTTAGTAACCTTTAGCATAATGAAAGGAAAAGCTGAATGCTACAGGATTCAAGCATTGTAAATATACTTCATCAAAGCTCAACTCCAGGCACAAGAACGTAAAATATATTCCTTAATAGCCACAAAATATATAAATCCACTTTGTGTTTGCGCCAACAACCATTGCATACCCAGGTATTACCTTGTGAAAGTAGCAGTGACATCCTCGCTGCACTGTACCTAGCCTGTACACAGAGCAGAACTGTGGAAGGGACCCAACAGGCTCCACCCACAACAGGCTGCTTGCCCCCTTCTTGGTGTATCGTTACGGAGGAGTGCGGGGTGTAACAAGATGGCGGTGACAGAACATCACTTCCGTTACGAATTCTGACGGGTCGCCATAACCGACAGAACACCTGCAGAAAACTACAGGGGGGGGCAGAGACAAGACCAGTCCCCATGTACAAGGTGAGAGCGCAGCAGTGAGCGGTCTTTATTACAGCAAGCTCCTGTACGGTGTAAAAAAAAACAAAAAAAAACAAAACACACACACACACACACACACCATGCATGGGGGGGTTGTATCTGGGGGAGAGGGGTCCTAAGCCCAGAGTTGTGCTTTAGGTTGGATTCACACCTATGCATTTTTAGTGCTATTTGCAGGTTTGCAGCACAGCCCATTTAACATGGTTTCCTATGGAACACGTTCTGTAGTGCAAATCTGCAAAATGCAAAAAAGCACTAAAAATGCATAGGTAAAGTCGGGTGGATCTGCACCCCAGGCCATGGAAGTCCTGGGGGCTGGTCTGGAGGATTCAGAACAGGTTTTTGGACTAGAACCCTGAAACAAGTGACACCCGCACCTTAAGTACCCTCTCCCAGAAGTCACAGCAAGAGTGACACTCCCACTGGGCTGGTTCCGAGACAAAGTAACCTTAATGCACCAAACTAGACTGTTTCCATGCCTGCTGCAAGTGACAGCGCCACCTATGGCTAGGCAGAACACCCAGCAGTCCAGTCAGACTGATGCCGAGGTCAAAATTTAGAATAATCAAACCCAAACAAAACTGCGGTTTGAGGGTAACATTAAATTTCAAAAACACATAGTGCGTGCTCTTCAGGAGCCAGCGCTACAACAGTATATACAGTATATCTCTTCTGTCTGTTATTCTCAGAGTGCTCCCTAACCATATAGTTGGTTATTTATATTTACTTCTGCATATAGATATTTAAGAATAAATTGCCTTTTTTAACTTTACATATTAAAGAGTTTACTTCCTCTTTCATTCCCTGCAAAGGTAAAGCATAATGGACTACTATGCATCGCATAGTAGCCCCATTATGTGTCACTTACCTGACACAGGAGCCAACGATGTCACCGCTGTCCCCTGTAGTCCGGCGCATCCATCTTCTCGGTGGGTCTCGCCGCTTCACAGCTGTCATTCGGCATGCACACGGGAGCCGCCACGCGCGGCATATCACCGTTGACGGGTGCCGCACTCAGTGTGCCTGCACGCTGCTGTCTACGGCGCATGCGCCATAGACAGCGGTGCCTGTCTTTCGGCAAATATCTCCTAAAACGTGTAGGTTTAGGAGATATTTCTTGGACCTACAGGTAAGCCTTAAAGTGGTTGTATGGTCAATTTTTTAACTTTTACCTACAGGAAAGCCTATAATAAGGCTTACCTGTAGGTAAAAAAAATATCTCCTAAACCTGTACAGTTTAGGAGATATTCCCCTCGGTATGCGCCGCTGACTGCAGCGGCGCATGCGCACAAGGGGGTTCTCGCCATGAAAATCCGGCAGCGCTCGTCCGGCCGGACTGAAATCTCCCGCGCGCATGTGACGATATCGCGGCTCCGGCCACTCACAGCGCCGGAGCCGCGATACCCGGAAGAGACGCCGAGGGAGCATGTCAGCTCCCTCGGTGTGGATCGGGCCAGATGTCGGGGCCTCGTTCTAAGGTAAGTATTTCATAATGAGCTAGTATGTGGTGCATACTAGCTCATTATGCCTTTTGCTTTGCAGGTTTAAAAAAAAAAAAAAAAAAAAAAAATAAAAATAAAAAAATTGCAGGTTTACTACCGCCTTAATCTAGGCTTACCTGTAGGGCAAAGTGTGTTGTAAGGGTTTACAACCACTTTAACTAAATTATACACTACACTTTAAGATTATTAACCAATTAATCAAAAATAAAATAAAATTGGCCAACCAAATCGATTATTAAAATAATTGTTAGTTGCAACCCTAGTCTGAAGCGTAATTTACATCAGGTGACAGGTTCACTTCATAACAAGTCTGTGACCCTTCATATCAGACTTCGCTCCATCGCCACACTTTCTGCTGACACATTCCGCACACAGCCAGCTCATACATCAGCGATAATCACACCGCGGCCACACCACTGGAGGCTGTGCTGCCCTTTGCACAGCTCTTCATTTTTATACTTGAGCATTTCTAAATCGGGTTCACAAGACTCGGGCCAAGGCGTCCTCCAAGAATAGATTTCAGTAAGAAATATCTGTCCTTAGAAATGCAGGACATCTACAACCCCGCATTTTTGGTGGGGATCTAATGCAAGCACATGAACACATTTACATCTTTAGAGATAAAATCTATGCAGATATTCATTCCTAGCCCCCCCCCCCCCCCCCAAAAACACAAATCCCTTAACGAGACCGTTAATAGGTCCAAAACCATTACAGAGGAAGGAAATGGGGTGGAGGATTTGGGCAATAATGGGTGGTGATGTGGTTGGGCGCTTGTGAAAACCATGGTGCCCTGGGGCAGACGTAGCCCTGTTTATAGCGATGGCCCTTACCCAATAAATCTTGCTGAACTTTCAACTGTCAAGAACGCGGTGACGTACAAAACTACGAGGAGCTGAGAAAATGAAGTTCAATGCCTCCGAGCATGCGTCGAATTGTTTCCGAGCATGCGTAGGAATTGCTACAGACGATCAGAACTTTTTTCCGACCGAAAAATAGAGAACCTGCTCTCAATCTTTTGCTGGCTGGAATTTGGCCAGCAAAAGTCCGATGGAGCATACACACGATCGCATTTTCCGACCTAAAGCTCTCATCGGTCTTCTGCTGGCCAAATTTCCGATCCCGTGTACACGGAATTAGAACATGCTGCATTTTTTCTGTACTGGAACGCAGTAAAAATGCATCAAAACACACTGAGCCCCTAGTATAGTGTGAAAAAAGCACCTGGAATGCATTCGAAAACGCGTCAAACACACATCCGGAACAGATCTGGAGTGCGTTTTTGTGTTGTGAACCGGCCCTTACCACGAATGGTGGCGGCAGCAGCACCTGAGAACTGATCTGAAAATCAGCTGGGAGTGCCAACAGTGCTGGATGCCTGGACAGGCTAAAGCCCCATACACACTATCAGATTGCTGAGTTTTTCCTTCAGATTTACCAAAACCATATAATATGAGGACAAACCTTAGGAGTTTCAATGTGTATGCAATCAGGCAGGCCCTTCTACTACATGGTTTTGGTAAATCTGAAGGAAAAACTCTGCAGATAATCTGATAGTGTGTATGGGGCTTAAGTGTCCTTATATTAAAAAAGTCAGCAGTAACAGGATTTGTAGCCAATGACATTTTTTAAATTTTATTGGGGGGGGGGGGGGGGGGGGGGCAAAACACTGCTTTAACGCTAAACTGATGACTTTTAGGAGCTTTACCAGCGTCACCTATGGAACATATAGGGTACCGAAGCTTGTCGCAATTTCAAGGGGGCGTGCAATTTTAAGGCTTGAGATGTTGGGTAACACTTTATTAAACAAAATCTCATCTTTTTATTTATTTTTTGTGGAAAATCTAAAAGTGTAATCTATTGTATTTGTGTGCCCTAAAACCAAGTTTTGTCCATCTTTCTTTTTGGAAAATTTGCACTTTATAAACTGTGGCACAAATATGCGTTTAAAAAGATAAAAAATAAAAACAAATTGGCACTACCACCATTTTATTCAACTGGGTCTCGGCTTTTAGAAAATATATGAAATCGAACAAAAAGCAACAAATATGGCAGAAAAATAGCAGCAAGACTAAAGCCTTGTACACACAGGCAGAATGTCAGAAGACAAAAAAAAAAAAAAAAAGAAGAAAAAAAACGTCTGACATTCTACCCATGTGTATGTCGGTCTGTCTGACAGAAGCCGGCTTGCCATGCATGCTGGAAAACCAGAAGCTGACCGACTCCCGATCATCGCACTCAGCATGAAATCCCGCCAAACTAATCTATTAGGACATTAATGGTAAAATTCCATTAAAATCCTAATAGATTCATTTGGAGGGGTTTCATTAGAATTGTAAAAAATAGATGATGTTTGGGGGTTAACTAATCTTCAGGCCTAAAATGACATTTTCGTTTATACACATGCAGCAAAAGAACAAAAAAATAAAAAATAAAAAAACAGCACTGGCGGCAACATTTTTATTTCCCATGCTGCATATATCCAGCACTCAGCAGGTTGTACATTTCTGTAGGGGGCAAAAAAAAAATAAAAAATTATTTAGATTTAATCTACTTTTTAATTCTACTGTAGATTAGATTTTATACCACTTCAGCTGCAGAAGGATTTTCTCTTAATGACCAGGCTATTTTTTTTTTCGATACGGCACTGCGTTGCTTTAACTGACAATTGCGCAGTCGTGCGACGCTGTAGCCATACAAAATGTATGTCTCTCTCCCCCCCCCCCCCCACAAATAGAGAGATTTCTTTTGGTGGTATATTTTTATTTTTTGCGCTATAAACAAAAAATAAATAAAAATGCAGACAAATTTAAAAAGAAAAACAATATCTTTTACTTGCTGCAAAAAAATAAAAAATAAAAATAAAATAAATAAATCAAATCACAGTAATCACAATGATTGGTTTGCGCAAATTATAAATTTAATAATAATTATACAATCAATCAATTGTATAAAATTGTTTAATTATACTATTGATTGTAGGATTTCATTAGATTGTAGGGATGGAGCTGCAGATCATTCCAACTGGGGTTCGCTATTAAACTATAAATAAAGCACGGGTTCTCCGGTGACATGGATGGACTTCACAGCACTGATCTGGAGGCTAAACTCCAACATGTATAAAAAGGAGGTCAGACCGACTACCAACAATCTGATTACAGAGGGTTTAATATCTCTGCCATTCATTTACTCATAAAACGTAATCAGAAATCTACCTGTGAGAGCAGAAGCTGCATCAAAGGGCCTACTGTGATGATTATTATGTTAACCTTTTTTGCTGCCAGAGTCCCTCCCCCCCCCCCCCCCTAATTTTTGTTAAAATGCACATTTTGGGCCTGAAGATTACTTTAAACCCCCAAAATATTACTGAAGGCTGTAATTTTTTTATGTTGCACTTTATTAATGCAAACAGTTTGTCAAGCCCCTATTTTCATGAAAGAATACGAATAAGTTAGATTTTAGTGCACACAATACTATAGATTACCCATTCTATCGGTAAAATATAAAAGAAGAGGTTGTCCCGAGTAAAGGGATGCCAAACATGTCAAACCTTAAAATGGAATTAAACCCCAAACCAAAAATGTAATATATTGCAGATTACCAATCGGATGTGGTGGCTGCATTTGTTTTTTTTGTTTTGTTTTTCTTTTTAAGTTCCGCCATCCCCTTCCCTCTGTTTTCACCTGGTGATCTGGCCAGTAACACACCTCCTGTATTACAGTGCCCCCACTCTGGATGAAAGAGCACAGGGGGCACCTTTGGACAGCAGCATTGTCAGTTCAGCCTGGTGGGAGGGGAATGCTAGCATATTTCAGTACACCAACAGTGGCGGCTGCCACATAAGGATGGTTTGTTTGCCCCCCTCTCAGGCTGGAGCACCATCCGTCACTGTACACTAACAAATATAAGTTGGACTCCAGCTTTTTTTTCCCCTTTTGGGATAAAAGGTTTTACATAAATAAAGCTTATTTTAAAGGACCCCTGCCAGTGTTTTGTCTCATCCCTGTAACTGCTATCTCCAAGAGGGTTGGCTCTCTTGAAAAACAGAAGTACAATAATACGTCGGATTGCAAGTAACGTAGTTAATGAGCGTTTCGCAAATAACAGCTGTTTTTTTAAAATCCTGATTCAGTTTGCGAGCGTCGTCTCGCAAAACAAGCAGGATCCAGGTCTCTGCGGTGTGCAGTACCGCATTTGGCCAGAGGCCGCCCACTATAACAAAGCCCCGCCTCCTCCTCGTCCATGATAGAGGAACACTGATACAACGCTGGGAAACGTAGTGTTCCATCCTTCATGGACGAGGAGGAGGCAGGGCTTTATTACAATGTGCGGTTGCCGAACAAATGGCATAACACAGCGGGAGACACCCACTGTTTTAGTAATCAAAAGGTGAGGCTGCTGCAGGTGGGCACAGTGAGGCTGCTGCAGGTGGGCACAGTGAGGCTGCTGCAGGTGGGCACAGTTTACCCAGTAGCTGCTGCATTTTCCCACCATAGGCTTATACTCAAGTCCATAGGTTTTTCCCATTTTTTTGTGGTAAAATTAGGTGCCTCGGCTTACATTCGGGTTGACCAGAAGTGACATGTCCACTCATGATACCTTATTAAATGTCACTAAAGTTTTTTTAACATGCTACGCTAGTGGAGGCATTTTTCCTTCCCCTCTATTTATGCTGAGGTGAGACCGGAGCGAATTATGACGGTTTGGTGGTGGATACATACAGGTGGACAAGCACCCGTAGCCTCATCAGCAGTGTATGTTAACCTAATAAGATCCCAATAGGATGATGTGAAGAGCCCGAGTTACCTATTGATGCGATTTCCTTCATTTGCATAGGTGAGAGTTCTGTGAGACTAGTTTCGAGACAGAATCCGTGGAGTCATATATGGACAATACAATTTATACATTTGCCCACCATATATAATTCGTATACAGAGTACATCAGTTTCCATATTTGGAGTCTCCCGCAACAAGTTATCTTTTTTAGGAATATATCCAGTGGTTCTTCTGTGTTATTTATTCACAAGTTTATCACTTATCACCATTTGGACATTTATTGCATATATCTTTATATCATTATTTTGAACACCATTTGGATATTTATGGTTTATACTTTTTTTTTTTTTTTTGGCACAACTTGTCTACACCACCTTATGGAAACACCAGTATTTTGCACTTTAATATTTTTTGCACTTTAATAATCTGGCACTTTATCCCTTAGTGGAATCCATTTAATGTTTTAGTGATTTTTTATTACCGCGTGAGATCACTTTATATTTGCACTTTTTTTGTGTTATTGTGAACACTATCAGGTTTTGCTGCTGGTTTTATGTAGAATTATCACTACAAATTCTGTAGATAAGTACATTTTATTAGTTTCACCTAGTAGTGCGAGGGACACTTTTACATATATACTGTACTTTTTTTTTTTTTTTTTTTTTTACAATTGACTAATTCTTTAGCCGTAATGTACATGCCTCATTCAAAGTCCCAATCTTTTTCTTATACAGATTTAGGGATGGAGATGTATATTTCCATACGTTTCATTTAAAGTCCCAAAAAAAATTAAATAAAATATATAAGACCCCTCCATAGCCTATAGGTGTGGTAGTTTTTTTCTCCCCATGGGAATGGGCCTCTGCCGAAAAATGCATGCTTAAAAAAAAAAAAAAAAAAAAAAAAAAAGGGGGGAGTAGGAAAATCGTACTCGTACTCAGGAAAAGCAAAAGTAAAAATGTGATTAATCGCTATGGGCGATGCGTCCGCTTTCCCAGCTTCCTCCTCTTTTACAGAACCACCCCGACGATTAGAAACGTTTATGCAAAATACATTGCATAACAAGAAAAATAAGTGAATCATGTGACAGGTAAGACCAGGTCTCCCACCGGGCCTTTATATCAAAGAACTCCGTCAGCACCAAACCCCATCGCTGTACCTGAACAACAAGTTCCTGAACAGCAATCCTCTGTGTAAGACGTATGAGATTCCACTTGTGAAATGTAACTCTAGGAAAGAGCACATCCTGCTCTGTGCACAGCTCTCCAATGTTATCTATCGCATCAGTCACACCAGGGGGGTCTATTAACCAATTACATTATCTACTGGAGGGTACCTCCAGGTTATAAAGAAGGTCACCATTATTTAATGATATTTTCTTGCAAAAAATAATTTTTATGCAATGCATAGACAAAAATGTAGCAAAAGTAAAAAACATGCACTTTTTATTAGATCAGGGTAAGTTTTCAAAAAAAATGTTTTAATTGTTACTGGAGATAAAACAGTACACATTTTATATTCCATTTTTCCTTTTTAAAACAATCAAGATTCTGGTACAAAGTTACTGGGAAATTTACAAATAAAAAGTTTTTTTTTTCAACTGCAAAACAAATAACAAAATGACTATAAAAATAATAATAATTCAAACGGTATATTTTAAATGTAATTTTAATAGTTAGACAGCCAGAGATAAATAAAAAATAAAAAAATAAAAAAAGGGAAAAAAAAATATTAAAAAAAAGGATTGTGGGAAGGAGATTTAAAAACAAAAAAAACAAAAAAACAAATCTCCATCCCATAATCCTTTTTATTTTTTTTGGAGAGATAGATATATATATGTATATAGATATATAGATATATAGATATTTTTTTTTTTTAAGCAAACAAACACAGAAAAAGATTTGGGCTCCAGGAGCTCTTAACCAGAATGTTCTGGCACATTATGACAGAATGCCCGGGGGGGGGGGGCTACCTTCTTCTCGTCTCCTTTCTGGGTTCTGACTCTTTGGCCACTTGGCTGAGTTGGCTAGAATGATATTACAACTGTGCAAGTGCCCAGGAGTCACATCGGCATTGCACAAAACCGTGCCGTAAATGTATGCTGTGCAGCGCATGCACAGCTCAGTGTACACAAACCCGGACAGGCAGGGAGAAGGGTTTATGATAGATTAGACCACAAGGGGCAGTCTGCAAATTTTCTCTTTTTTTTTTTTTTATTTTTTTTTAGGTTTAATTCCACGTTATTAATAAGGGGATATATAGGCATATTTATTTATTTATTTTAAACTAGCTGGGTTGCTTTAAAGCAGAATTCCACCCAAAAGTAAAAACTTCCACTTATCTGCTTCCTCCACCGCTCTGGTGCCACACTTGGCACCTTTTTTGGGGGGGGGGGGGTTCACTGTCGGTTTCCCTTACAAGGAATGGTGGCGGCAGCCGGCAGCACCCAACAGCCGATCCGAAAATCGAAATTGGCTGGGGTGCAGACATCGCTGGCTCCCTAGACAGGTGAGTGTCCATATATTAAAAAGTCAGTAGCTGCAGTATCTGCAGCCAATGACTTTTTTTTTTTTCCCCAGGCGGAACACCTCTGACACATGCAGACGGAAACGCATCTCTTTGATCTGTGGATGAATGAAACATAGAAGATGCCAAATGTAACATTGTTATTTTGTATCCCCTCTACTCCACATCTAAAAAGGATGGTTTATAAACAATGTTACTTTGTATCTCTCATGTCTAAACAATGTTTATAAAAACACTGTCTAGAAAAGGGGGTTGTAAAGTCAGAGACACAGCAGCAGCACCATTGGCTCCCGCTGCTGGCAAAGTCAGTTAGCCAATAAGGAGAGAGAGGGAGAGGGAGAGGGAGAGGGAGAGGGATATCTGAATGGACACACTGAGCTGCAGCTCGGGTGCCTTCATAGCAAGCTGCTTGCTGTTGGGGCACTCAGCAGGAGGGAGGGGCCAGGAGCACAGAAGAGGGAACCAAGAAGAGGAGGATTCAGGCTGCCCTGTGCAAATCCACTGCAACAGAGCAGGACAGAACAACAAGTAATACTAAATATGCCCCGTGTGCTTTGATGAAGATTTTTTTTTAGGGAATTTGAAGTATGCCCAGTGTCCACAACTGGTTCAAAAGGGTTTTCATTCATTTTGAAAACAAGGACAAAATATCCAAAATTGGGGACAGCCCTGGAAGTGGGGGATAACTAAACTGCGGTTTGGAGGTAAAACTGTCTGGGTGGGTTTAGAAAACTGTAAACATCCCTGGTGACGGTAATAGGCAGTGAAAGGTACTCTTTATGGAGGGATCTGGGGTCCCCAAATCCCTCCTTTGCACTTAAAAGCATTTAAAACCCCATAGTTTGGCAGTTTTGAACACGGACATTTTTTAAAATTTGGCCCCTTTAAGTCTTCTGTAAACTGAAGTGAGGTCATGACATCGCTTTCGGGTAAGGATGAGCTCAGGCGTGTTCGCATGCTCCACGTGCAGAGCCTGCCAGGAAGTCGGCGCAGCACTAATCATAGGCAGTGAGACATTGCCCCAATGTGCGGCTGCAGAGATCGGACAATGTCTCACTGCCTGTGATTAGTGCAGCGCTGCGCCGACTTCCTGGCAGGCTCTGTACATGGAGCATGCGAACACGCCTGAGCTCATCCTTACTTCCGGGTCACTAGATTAGAGACCCGATCAGAGCAGATTCTGGCTTCATTTGGGTCTACGGCCAGCCAGTGGACATGCAGGCTGGTCGCTTGGCCCTCCCAGTGGGACGGCAGAGCCCGACTGAGCCACGGAAGATGGTGGGGAGGTGGCAGACATCAGTTGTTATCCAAAGAAAGCCAAACGCCAGCTCTAAAACAAAAAAAAAAAAAAAAACACACACATTAAAAGGGCAATGCATGCATCACCCCAGGACAGCCCCTTCAAGCCGAGGCCGCATATTCGCGAACTGTCAGCGTGAAGGGGTTAAAATAGAATGTAATCTAATCTGCAGATTAAAATGAGAAGGCAGTTAAACTGAGAAGAGGAAGAGGAAGAGGAAGAAGAAGAGGAAGAGGAAGAGGAAGAGGAAGAGAAGAAGAGGAGGAAGAGGAAGAGGAAGAAGAAGAGGAGGAAGAGGAAGAGGAAGAAGAAGAGGAGGAAGAGGAAGAGGAAGAGGAAGAGGAAGAAGAGGAAGAAGAAGAGGAAGAAGAAGACACACACGTAAATGGCTGCAGCTGTCTCCTGCTGGTTCTACACAGAGAACTGGACAATCAAAGACAGCTGATCGCTCAGTTGATGTCCGTTCGGAGCACAGCCCCTCCAGTGTACAGAGAAGTGCCAGACTGTGGAGGCGGCAGGAGCTCAATGCACTGGGAGGCTGAACCAGCTGCTACTTGGGCACCTGGGTGGATCCTGACATTAATGTCAGGATACCTGCAGAGCCTGGACCAGCTCTGTGACATCAGCTGACGGTGAACTTTAGCCTGCTCTTAGCTGAATCTGGGTCACAGAAGTGCAGAACTGTGGGAGAAGTATGGCCAAAGAGCTTTTCACATCTTCTTTCAGTTATAAAATTACATTTGTAGCAATCATTTATGTCAGATCATTCTGCTAGGGTTACAATTAAAGGGCTAGTTCCCCTATTGACAAAAAAAATTAACATTGAACCATGTCACTACACCCTCATTGGTGACCTACTGTTGACCATGCCAACTGGTGTAATGGTCTGGGAATCGGAAAAAAAAAAAACGATACCGATCCAGCGGCGTGCATGAGAGCAGTGGTTCTTCCGGGTCGATTCATCCTCACTGGCTGAAATGCAGCAGCAGGAGCCACTGGCTCCCGCTGCGGTCAATCACAGCCAGTGAGGCACCAGGGGCGAGGCTGAGCGCTGCTCTGTGGCCATAAGCCGACCTCGTGAGTGAGCATGCACAAGGGCTGCCATAGCAAGCAGCTTGCTATGGGGGCACTCAGCAAGGGGGGGAAGCGCCCAGGGTGCCGGCAGGGGACCCGAGAAGAGGAGGAGGATTGGGGCAGCTCTGTGCAAAACCATTACACAGAGCAGGCAAGTATGACATCTAGCAAGAAAGGGAGGCCAGAACATATTGGCCCCATAAAAGGATGTTGAAGTGAATCTGGTTCCAAAGATGGAGAGATGGCAAAGGTTTTGAACAAGGTCTTCACAAGGGAAAAGGGGGGGGGGGGGGATTCAGTAACCAAGACTGCAATGTTAATTTTTATAGCAGGTCACAGGAAGCACCCTTATGGCTAACAGAGGATAGAATTAGAAAAACTGAAAAACGTAACATTAGTAAGTCACCGGGACCAGATGGGTTACACCCGACAGTCCTTATGGAACTCAGTCTAGTGACTGCTAGATTAATGTTCCTAATTTTTACAAACAGTCTACTGACTGGAATGGTACCAGCTGATTGGCTTTTCTCCAATGTAGCACCAATATTAAAAATAAATAAATAAAAAAGGGCCAAAAAAATACATCCCTGGGAATTACAGCCCAGTCAGCCTAACATCAATAGTATGCAAGCTCTTGGAGTGGACAATAAGGGACTATATACAAGATTTTAGTAATGAGAACGGTATCATTAGCAGTAATCAGCATGGATTCATGAAGAATAGTTTTTGCCAAACCAATCTGTTAACCTTCTATGAGGAGGTGAGTTGCCAGCTAGATAAAGGAAGGCCCGTAGATGTGGTGTATCTGGATTTGCAAAAGCAGTTGACACAGTTTCCCCATAAACATTTACTGATCAAAATAAGTTTAGCATGGACCATAGGGTGAGTACATGGATTGAAAACTGGCTACCAGGGGCGAGTTCAGAGGGTGGCAATAAATGGTACTCAGAATAGTTAGGGGTGGGTAGTGGGGTTCCCCAGGGTTCTGTGCTAGGACCAATCCTATTTAATCATAAATGACCTGGAGGATGGGATAAACAACTCAATCTCTGTATTTGCAGATGATACCAAGCCAAGCAGGGCAATAAACTTCTCCACAGGATGTGGAAACCTTGCAAGAAGATCAGAACAAATTCATGGGGTGGGCAGCTACATGGCAAATGAAGTTTAATTTAGAAAAATGTAAAATAAATGCATCTGGTTGCCAAAATTATGAATTCATATTAGGGAGAAGAACCTCTGGGGGAATCTAAGATGGAAAAGGAAAGGACCTGGGGGGGTCCTAGTAGATAGGCCTCAGCAATGGCATGCAATGCCAATCTGTTGCAAGCAGAGCAAACAGAATATTGGCATTAAAAAAAAAAAAAAAAAAAGAAAAGGAGGATCAACTCCAGAGATAAAACGATAATTCTCCCTCTCTACAAGACTCTGGTCCGGCCGCACCTGGAGTATACTGTCCAGTTCTGGGCACCAGTCTCAGGAAGGATGTACTGGAAATGGAGCGAGTACAAAGAAGGGCAACAAAGCTAATAAAGGGTCTGGAGGATCTCAGATATGAGGAAAGGTTGGAGCTCTGAACTTATTCTCTCTGGAGAAGAGACGCTTGAGAGGAAATATGATTTCATTGTATAAATCCCGTACTGGTGACCCCACAATAGGGATAAAAAAAAAAAAAATAAAAAAAAAAATACTTTTCAGTGAAAGGAATTTAATAAGACACGCGGCCATTCACTAAAATTAGAAGAGAAGCGACATAACCTTAAACTGTGCAAGAGCGGTAAGGATGTGGAATTCTCTTCCACATGCAGTGGTTTCAGCGGGGAGCATCGATCATTTCAAAAAACGACATAAAGCACACACATAGCTTGGACTGGATGAACTTGTGTCTTTTTTTCAGCCTTGTCAACTATGTAACTATGTTTGTTTTTTTCCTTTACTTTAGTGTATCCAAGGGCCAGTTCACACCACATGCATTTCTGATTCAAAAAAACAAAAACAAACAAACAAAAAAAAAAAAACACACTGCATGGAAAGTAGGTTCTATGGTTTCCAATGGCATAGTTCACACCTAGTGCGGTCATTTCTAGGGCTTTTCAGTTCCAGAAAAGAAAAAGTAGAACAGGCTGCATTTTACCTGCACTGGAACGCAGTAAAATGCATCAAACACACACACTGATATGCACTGGAACGCATCAAAAACGCATCATGAAGGCAATGGACCCTAGTATAAACAAAATTAAAATAAAAAACACACATACAACACATACCTGGAATGCATCCAGAAACGCATCAAAAATGCATCTGGCATGGATCTGTAGTGCGTTTTTGCGGTGTGAACCAGCCCCTAAATTTGCTAGTGCATGAACACTCCCCTCCCCCCAGACTGACAATGTGCTGACCAAAGGTGCCCTTGTGCCGCTTCATCCAGAGTGTGGGGCCACTGTAATACAGGTGGTGTGCTACTGGCCAGATCACCAGGTAAAACCAGAGGGGGAAAAAAAAAAAAAACAAAAAAAACAAAATGCAGCCACCACATCTAAGGATTGGAAAGCTGCAATATATAAATTTTTTTGGGTTTTGGATTTAATACGGATTTAAAAGCAAAGCAAAAATGGAACTTCCCGCTTTTCGGAATCCTCCCCCCCCCCCCCCCTCTGGTGTCACATTTGGCACCTTTCAGGTGGGGGAGGGGGGTGCACAGAGCAGCACGTCTTCTCGGGTTCCTCTTCAGCTCACCTGGCCCCTCCCTCCTGCTGAGTGCCCCCCGCAGCAAGCAGCTTACTATGGGGGCACCCGAGCTGAACTGCAGCTCTGCGTTTCCATTCAGTCACGAAGCTGCGGTCCGGCCCTGTCCCCTTTCTCTCCTCATCGGCTGACTGACTTGAACAGCAGTAGGAGCCAACGGCGTCGCGCTGCTGTTTCATCCAATGAGGAGGGGGGTCCTGAGCAGCCAAGACAATCCCTACAACATCGCTGGATAGGAGGGGGCTCAGCTAAGTATTAGAGGGGACTGGGGGGGGGGGGGGGGAGAAAGAGAGCTGTACACAGGATTATCTTAATGCATAGAATGCATTAGGATCCAAAAATAAAAAATAAATAAAAACCTTCCGACTTTACAATCACTTTAATTTTTAAGTCTGAATATATATATTTTTTGCTGTACAGGGTGGGTGTTAAGTTACTTGTGACGGAATTCCAAGCGATCACAACCAAGACAGCAAAATTTGCAACCTCCCTCTCATGCTCCACTATGCATGGCGGAGCAGACAAAGTGGGAGGGACCAGGAAGTGATTTTCGCAGATTCAGGCCCGGGGCCTTACTGGAAGCTTAGAGACAAGCAAGCATAATTATTTAACCCGCAGGGCAGTATGTTCTAGAAACCATAAGGCAGGACAAAAACCTGAGATACTGGAAGAGCAAGCTGGGACCTCACATGGAGCTTAAATATAACATTTTACTAGAAGAGCGTGAGATTGTAACATAAATCTGCACCAAGCACCGATCAAGTTGTTCACAACTGTGTACATAATTACAGCAAGTATTGCAGCAATGCGGGCGAACAGGACAGACTGGACTTTCCTCTTCTAGGATCTATGGTGATATCAGATCAGCCAGCAGACTTTCTCCCTCAATCTACCTGTTACTTGGAGGGATGAGTCAGCGACGGGGCTGCTGTAAAACAGGTGCAAAGTGAGAAGACAGAAAACACAGCAGTGGCCCCTGTGTAAGCAAATAGTTATAAAATCATCACCCTGTCTTCCGGTGAGCTCACATGGCAGCTGTGACCGAGAAGCCGTCTTGTGACATGCATCAGCCAACAGGCTTCCACGTATTAATCATGATCTCATTATTGCGGCATGGTGTGGAAAGAACCTAAACGACCAGTTTGGCTAATAGGCAGGATATCTACGCTAAAGTATTCAGTTAAAGGTATAGAATTAGTATTTTATCATAACAACGTAACTGCTAATTACAGGTAATTATATAGCGCCATCAATTTACGCAGTACTTTACATGCTTTATATTCCCATCATCAGTCCCAGCCTCCCCATGGAGCTTACAATGTAAGCAGTGGCGTCACTAGGGGGGGCCTGAGGGGCCCATGACCCCCTCAATATTATAGTGTGGCGCGCCCCCCCCCCCCCCCAGTATAACTGATCACAGCCGCTCCGCGGCTGCCCGCTCACAATTTTTTTTCCGTCTTGGTGGTTCTGTCCGACTGACTCGTCACTTGTCTGTCAGTGTCTCAGACTGGGAGCCTCAAGGAAGTCACGCGACGGCCGGCGTTGTTGTTGCTGGGAGCTGTAGTCTGCAGCTCAAGCTTCCTGCTCCTGGTGGGTGGAGTCTGGAGAGTAGCGCAGCCAGCCTAAGCCTAGTGAAAAAACTACAACTCCCGGTCGCCGCAGTTGGGCATATGTATGGCTGGCCTGGGCATGCTGCTGGGAGGAGGGAGGAGAAATTCTGCTGAGCCTGAGCTGGTAGCCGCTATCGGCCCACAGCCAACACCCCCCACATAATCATCCAATCCCCCCACTCCCCCATTAAACTTAATTTACCCTGCCCCAGTATCCATGGTCTGTCAATCCTGCTGGCCATGGCCATCTCCCAGCAGGACCACAGGTCCGCAGCCAGCTCCCAGCAGGACCCACAGGTCCGCAGCCAGCTCCCAGCAGGACCCACAGGTCCGCAGCCAGCTCCCACAGGCTGGCCACTAGCCTAGGGTGACCAGAAGTCCCCTGGTTTCCAGGGACAGTCCCCAGATTGAGGACTCTGTCCCCAGACCAATTCTGTCCCCACAAGCTGGGGCAGGGGGGCCCCCCAGGGCCGACACTACCATGGTTCCCACTGGGATGCCTCGGAGGGGGAAAGGGGGACGAGCGCCACTAGATTGCACAGAGCGGAAGTCTCCCACTTTCCCGGCAGCCGCTTTCATACGAAGTCCTGCCTCCTATGATAGGCTGCACACGGGTGACATCTTAGGAGCCGATACTTCGTATGACAGCGGTCATGCCGGGCAAGCGGGGGGAGATCCCCACTCTGTGTAATCCGGCATTTCTCTCTTTAATCACCATGCACTGAACAGGCTGCATTGATGGGTACTGGTGAGGCTGCATTGATGGGCACATGCAATGCCAGAAAACGTGCAGAAAATCCACCCCAGGGACAGCACACCTCCAACAGCCAGGGACAGCACACCTCCAACAGATCAAGGATGCGCTGGAAAGATTCTCGCAAAATTTAGTCAGAGAGTGTAATATATTTTATGGAGAAATTTAAATTGAATCAGGAGATCCCGTGCCGACACCAGTCTAGAAAAGGTAAAGTCCCCACATCGTCCGGTCATAACTATCAAGCTGCAGGGAAGTCTGACAACCAGGCAGTGCGACAGGAAGCCAGAACCTTAGTAGTATCTATGTATAGTTGTTTTTTTATAAACAACAGACAGGGCTCTAGGGAGGTCTTGCCTCTAAGCAAGGATTTCAGATGACCAACCCGCACATCTATCTTAGAGAACCCAAAACTGGGCAGAAAAAGCGCACCTAAACTGGAGGTAGCAAAATAAGTGTGGGTAGGTAATAGGGAGCCGGTACCTGCGTTTAAGCTCCTCAAACGCCAACAGCACCCCATTACCAAGTCCTAGTTTGTATTTGAACCAAGGACCCCAGTGCTGCAAGGCAGAAGTGCTAATCACTAAATCACTCTACTTCATGTAAATTCAGTTTTATAGGAAGTACATTTGTTAAGAGCGCAATAACTGCAGATCAAGAAATGATTAGAGGGGACATGGATATGTAAAAGGCGATTCATCATGCAGACATCTGTCTAATAAATGGTGTATTGGCCAGTACTGCTCCAAGTTACACGTATACCTAGATCAGATAGGTGTGCATATCTAACGAATGGGAGAAAGTTGAGGAAAGTGTAGCCTCATTTAGATGCACTTAATCCTCTGTTCACATTTGAGTGTGGCTTTCAGGTGAAATCACGTCAGTGCGATTTTGAAGACATCTGTGCGGCGGCATGCACAGATGTCTTTTTTGAAGTTCCACCTGAAAGCAGTACGTGTACTAATTCTATGCGGCACCAAAAAAAAAAAAAAAAAAAAAAAATTTGAACATTGCCAGCAATAGGATGCGACTTGTCATGTGATTTGGACCGGTCAAATCACCCCAATGTGAACAGGGGGGCTTAAAGGCCAACTCCAGGCTCAGCCCTCTATTGTGTCCTCCCTCCCCTTACAGGATACCCTCTTCACATTGCAATTTAGTTTTTATTTAGTCCGTTCATGTGATGTCATGATGCGACAGCTCCCTTTTGGATCTGATCATATCAGTACCACTCGCTGCATTGTTACACTGACCGCAGGGCATCCAGGGGATGGTACATGCAACCCTGCACTCATAGTATGTCCTCAGTCTTCTGGGTTTCAAACAGGCACTGTACCCAAAAGACTGAGCTCACCTAGGGGTGGAATGGAATTTATTGCAGGGCGCAGACCTAAAAAATTAGCTGGGTCATTTTTTTCTATAGAATTTTGCCTGGAGATGAGGTTTAAAGTGGACATTCAGCTAAAAAGACAAAAAAAATTATCTATACTTAATTATATATATATATATATATATATATATATATATATATATATATATATATATATATATATATATATCCATATCCCTCACAACCATGTACTTGTGTCCTTCTTTCTCACCTAGATAAGAACTGTGTTGCGCTCCTGGTGCCTCAAAGATCTCTGCGCATGCGCGGGGAAACCCGAGCGGTGCGCAAATGTGCTGCAGGTCTCTGCCAGGTCCTAAAGGCTGGATCAAGCCCTTTGGCACAACTGCGCATGTTCTGGATTTTCAAAAATGGTAGCAGTGATGGCCACCTATAAAAAAGGTATAAGGGGTCTCGTGATAATAAAGAGCCACATAATTTCAGTATACAGGCAGTCCCCTAGTTACCAACATCTGACTTACAAATTGAGGGAGACAACAGGAAGTGAGAGGAAATCTACCCCTAGGAAGGGAAATTCTCTCCTGTAAGAGTTATTATGGGAAAAAGGTTTCTCCACTGAAGCTTTTTCACCAAAGCTTGTTTCCACAAAACCCCCCAAGATTTTCTAAAGCCAATTGTCATTGGGACAGAAAGTGAGGTGAAGTCTCTAAACAGGGGCACAGACAGCAAAACAAACGTCCACAACCCTTCCTTATGCTATCCAAAAAGCTTAAAAAAAAAAAAAAATTAACTGTTCCGACTTACAGACTCAACTGAAAGGGATTGTAAACTCCCATGCATACGATTATAGGCTTACGTGCACGGTTTGAGATCTTTACTGTAAATGCAGCTGGTGAGGTCACCGACCGACGTGCTTTAGGTTTTAGGAATATAAAGTGCAGTTACTTTTCTTGGTTCGGGATATAAAAACTACACCTAGAAAGTGTCAGTTTTTAGATACACATTTCTGCAAATTCTAGCAGCCCAGTCACAGAAAAAAATACTTGCTGGCAAACGGTGGACTTAAAGGGCAACTCCTTTTCCAAAAATATAAATAAAAGTAAAGAAAAAAAAGGGTAACAACTTTTGGGAAAAAATAAATAAATAAAAAATATGTATCTAGCGTTAGGGATGAGCTCGGTGTTCGATTCAAACGCATGTTCGACTCAAACATCGGCCGTTCGTCTGTTCGGCGAATTCAGAAACTTTGTGGACCGTTCGCACCAAATTAGTGTGGCGCGAACGGCACACAATGCACTACGCCATTGCATTGGCCAAGTATGCACTGTGGCCCCGCATGCTTGGCCAATCACAGTGCCGCAGCGAGGAGAGCCATAATTGGTCACAGGCAGGATGCCTGTGGTCCATTATAGCTCAGGGGGTTTAGTACACGCCCCACACTATATAAGGCCGCCAGCATGGCGGCCTTGTGTAGTGTGTTGGCGTGCAGGGAAAGAGCTAGATAGGCAGGGACAGGGTGTTCTTTTCTCAGCCATCTGCAGGAGTTAGTGGGTGTTGTGTGGCCTCCAGCGCAGTATACATCTGCATCTATCCTTTATTGCTGTTGCTCTCTAATACAGCCATCTGCAGGAGTTAGTGGGTGTTGTGTGCCTTCAGCACTGCACAGTATACACCTGTATCTACCCTTTATTGCTGGTGTTCTCTAATGCAGGCATCTGCAGAGTTAAAGTGGGTGTTGTGTGCCTCCAGCACAGTATACACCTGAAGATACCCCTTATTACTGGTGTTGTCTGTTGCATAGCTTGCATATTAGCCTTTAAAATTAGCACTTTTGATTTCAAACGTTTGAGTCCCATAGACTTTAAAGAGGAAGTAAAGGGAAAAAAATAAAAATAAATAAATAACCAAAACACCCTGTAAGGCAAAGGCATAATGAGCTAGTATGGGTAGCATACTAGCTCATTATGAATAACTTACCTGAGAACGAAGCCCCCGAAGTGGTCCTCCATCTTCCTCTTCGCCACTGCCATGTATCCCGGACGACTTCCGGGTCTCGCTGCTCCAACCGCGATGACTTCACTCTCGCACGGGAGCCAACACTCGCGGCATATATACGCGATCTGCCCGCCACTGTCTACGGCGCATGCCTATCTAGCATATACACAATAACTATGCAAGTCATATAGTAATTGAATGTTATTAAAATGGCCTTTCCATATTTATTCTCTAGGGCCCCTGCTTCTCACGGTTCCAAGTTATTTTCTAGCAAAAAAAATACAGATTTGTACAGGTAAACAAGACTGTCAGAAAAAGGTCTAGTCTTCAAGTGGATACAGTGTATTAACATTGTTTTGAGAGTAATTTTCAATCACCTGCATCTTTTACTCTATATAGCCCAAATTTTTATTTATTTTTTTACTTTGGACAGCGTAGTAAACGTTGAAGTCTGGGTTTAAAAACTTTCTCAAACAAAAAAAAAAAGATGCTCTAGGTACACTTTAAATATCTGGTGCTCTTGCCATTAAAGTCTTTTGTTTAGTTAGGCACTTCCTGTTATAGGGTGACAACAATGGTAATGTCTCCCAATTGCACTCCTGAGATGTCACGCTATCACGCTGGAGTGAATGTAGACAGGAAGTGTCTGCACATAGGCTGCAGGAGCACTGCGATGCAATATAGGCTTTCACAGACTCAGTGAAACCTAGTTAGGGTTTACATCTACTTTTAAAGTGTAAGAAACTGATATTTCAGAATGTGGCACACAGTTAATTAAGTGGTTTCCTATAGCTTTCTTTGCCGTTAAGATCTCCGATCTCAGGTTCCCAGGTCTGCAGACCTCAGTCAGGTCCTGTACGATTCTTTTCTTCCAAATTTCCAAAGAACTTGAATCACTGCCAATCGTGAGATCAGAAAGTAAATATATAATGGCGACATTTGAGGGAACAATTTTACGATTTTGCTTCAGAGCAGGAGGACAGTCCCTACCCACTGCATACAATATGAAACTGTATCTCTGCAATCAATCATTAGATATAAATGAAAATGGGATAAAATAGTTCCAAAGTTTAGACTATCTGATAAAAAAGTGATGTCTAAATAAATGGCATCCATAGGGGCCAAAGTGTGATATTGGGGGTTATTTACGAAAGGCAAATCCACTTTGCACTGCAAGTGCACTGGAAGTGCAGTCGCTCTAAATCTAAGGGCAGATCTGAAATGAGGGGGAAGCTCTGCTGATTTTATCATCCATTCATGTGCAAGCTAAAATGCTGCTTTTTATTTTCCTTGCATGTCCCCCTCGATCTACAGCAACTTTACTCCCAAGTGCACTTGCATTGCAAAGTGGGATTTTCCTTTAGTAAATAATCCCCCCTTGTGTCACATTTCAGCCTAATGGATGCCACCAATGTGGATGTTTTAAAAAAGGTGAAGCTTATGTATGGCAATTTTTACTTCGGTCCGGCTTGGATCAATGTAAGCATGTATGTTCCAAACCTGTGGAAGCTGGAAATCATTGCAGTAAGTAGGCACCGCTACTACATCGATCACCACTAATTTCCGGGTCAAATGCCGAGCGGCTGACCTGCTGTTTAATGAGCTAAGGATGGTCTCCTGTTCAGCACAGATGCTATTCAAAGAACACTTTGCATTTTCTTAATGAAAGCAAAATGTTCTCCAATTGGATGAGATGGAGAGGCGTGGTGGTGAAATTGCGATTTGTACCTCATCCAATCAGAGAACAAAACAATTTGCAAACATGGAGATAATGCACTAGCGCCAGTTTCTTGTGGCAGAAACATCGACAACCAAAACTATATTTTGGATAAAACTAACCATAGTTACGTTTATGTGGACTATCTTGAGATAGATTAGGGTTTGCTTTTTTTGTTTTTGTTTTTTTTACGCATGGGATTTTTTCATTGTTTAATATGTTAATTTTAGTCGAAAAGGCGTAAAAACATTAAAACAAGAATATCTGTGAAGGTTCTCATTCATCCCGGTCATGGTCTATTTGGGTCGCATTCAACTGGACTTATTCTGCAATGTTAAAAGACATTTTTGTAGCTTACTCAAGACACTTCAGAACTAAGAAAGTGGCTTTGAGAAGCTATACAATTTCAACATTACAGAACAAGTCCAGTTGAATGTGACCAACTAGTACTAGATATTGAAGTCAGAAAGTACTGCGATATCTAGAATGAGTTGTCACCACAGTCTGGATGAAGACAGTTCTCCACCTATAGCTGCCGAATTCATTAAAGCAGTGGTCATCAGCCCTGTCCTCAGGGCCCACTAACAGGCCCAGGTTTTATGTATTACCTTAGGGAGATGCAGACTAGAATACTGCAATCACTGAGCAGAAAATGATATCACCTGTGATGTATTTCAGTTAA
>NW_027507764.1:42668580-42708580 GCF_037356315.1 Lithobates pipiens
GTATTGTATTGCGGATAGGCAGCTCCTACAGGAACAGTGACGTACCTGTACTTTGCTGACTTCTTCCGGTTACAGGGCGTGCCCCCCCCAACCCCTGCTGTGATTAGACACAGCAGGACACTCATGCGTTCTTACTCCTGAGCCACCCCTGTGTGTCCATGAGCCAATGGCTCCTGCTGCTGTGTCCCAGTCAATGAGGAAAGAGAGACCAAGAAGAGCTGCTGCTCTCATGCACATCGCTGCATTGAGGTCAGGCTCAGGTAAGTATTTGGGGGGGCTGCTGCATACAGAAAGTTTTTTACCTTCATGCATAGAATGCATGATGGTAAAAAAAAACCTTCAGCCATTGTAAGCTCTTTAAAGCGGTGTTAAACCCCAAAACCAGAACTGTAATTTATTGCAACTTACCAATCATTAGATGTGGTATCTGTATTAGTTTTCTTTTTCTTTTTTTTAGGCTTTTCTCCCTCTGTTTTCAACTGGTAATCTGGCCAGTAGCACACCTCGTGTATTAGAGTATCCCCCACTCTGGATGAAGGAGCACAGGGGGCACAGCAGTATTGTCAGTCTGGGGAGGGGGGAGTGTTGGATGTACTGGCAGATTTAGATACGCTAACAAACTGAAGCCAAATTCCAGCTAATATAGATGGATCACAGTTACATATACAGAGCCGCTGTTGTCCAATATGAGTGAGTGCAGGTCCCCCAATGCACACAGGGTTTGGGGACACAGCAAGTCTGACCATGCAGCACTGATGCACAGTCATGTTGGAACAGGAAGGGGTCATCCCCTGTTACCACATAGTTGGGAGCATGAAATTGTCAAAAATAACTGGTATTCTGACGCCTTAAGAGTTCCCTTCACTGGAACTAAGGGGCCAAGCCCAACCCCTGAAAAACAACCCCCCACCATAATCCCCCCTCCACCAAATGATTTGGACCAGTGCACAAAGCAAGGTCCATAAAGACATGCATGAGCGAGTTTGGGGTGGAGGAACTTGACTGGCCTGCACAGAGTCCTGACCTCCACCCGATAGAACACATTTGGGATGAATTAGAGCGGAGACTGCGAGCCAGGCCTTCTCGTCTAACATCAGTTCTGGCCCTCACAAATGCGTTTCTGGAAGAATGACCAAACATTCCTATAGACACACTCCTAAACCTTGTGGACGACCTTCCCAGAAGAGATGAAGCTGTTATAGTTGCAAAGGGCGGGCCAACTCAATATTGAACCCTACGGACTAAGACTGGAATGCCATTAATGTTCATGTGTGTGTGTAAAGGCAGGCGTCCCAATACTTTTGGTAATGTTGTGTACATGCATAAATACACCCCTTAGTGTCAGTGTTTTTAGGTATGATAAAATGCATCCTACTGTTTCTTGGTCCTATTACAGGTCCAAACAACAAATAATACCAACAAGATTCATAAAGCTTCTGGAAACTGTCAGCAAAGGCCTCTTTAGGAATCGTTCATTGTCACACATCCTTAGATTGCTGCCACGTCCGCAAAACGTGCGGCTTTCATGGTGCTCTACAGGCGGGGAAACAGACAAGAAGTCCGCAGGCGCCCGATCATGGGAGTACGGTGGGCGATCGAGAACAGGTAGACCGCGCCAAGCCAAGGATTGGCGCACAAGGGTCTCCAGAGTCTTCTATCTATTTTACTTTCTGTTCGTCTGTCCTGGGAAGAGAACTTCCGCTTACACAAATCTTCGCAGAGATTGGTGCGCACCGTGTCCTTGCTAACACCCAATTCCCCCGCCGTCAGTCACTGATCTCATGCCAGCATTTGTTGCACTGGCACGATCATGTTGCACCAATATTTCATGCGTCTCCATCGTTGTTTACCCCAACTTGTAGCAGAGCTTGATGTTCACTTGATGCTCCATTGCACTGTGACCCTACCTCTCACACTGACCACATTCCACCCTGAGGGTCATGTGTACACCATGCTAGGTGGCGCTTCTCAATGTTTCTCTGGATAGGATAGCCACGTGCATGCGCACCCACCTGACCCATGTTGCCGTTGAGATCTCGGACCATTCACCAAACTTTTTAGACACACCTCGGTTACAATGTAAACACACAAGCCGTCATCGGCATTCCTTTCCTCAGGCTGACAGCATGAGGAGGGGAGAAGAGAGCTGATAACTGGCTTGTGTAAGAGATATCACACTGATAATCAGTGCAGTCCCAACTATGCCCATCAGTGCTGCAAATCAGTGCCCATCAGTGCTGCCAATCAATGCCCATCAGTGCCGCTTCATCAGCGTCACCTATAATACTTACATAGTTAGTCAGGTTGAAAAAAGACACAAGCCCATCTAGTTCAACCAATAAAAAAACATAAAATCCCATATACCTACAGTTGATCCAGAGGAAGGCTGCATATAAGTGCTGCGTCATCAGTACCCATCAGTGCCACCTATCAGTGCTGCCTATCAGTGCCGCGTCATCAGTACCCACCAGTGCCACCTATCAGTGCCCTTCAGTGTCACCTATCAGTGCTGCCTATCAGTGCTCATCAGTGCCGCCTCATCAGTACCCACAGGTGCCACCTATCAGTGCCGCCAATCAGTGCTGCCTATCAGTACTTATCAGTGCCGCCTCATCAGAGCCCATCAGTGCAGCCTATCAGTGCCCATCAGTGCAGCCTACCAGTGCCTATTAGTGCAACCTATCAGTGCCCTTCAGTGCCACCTATCAGTGCCACCAATCAGTGCTCATCAGTGCTCATCAATGTCGCCTCATCAGTGCCCTTCAGTGCCACCTATCAGTGCCACCAATCAGTGCTCATCGGTGCTCATCAATGCCACCTCATCAGTGCCCATCAGTGCTACCTATCAGTGCCCATCAGTGCCACCTCATCAGCGGAGCCTATAAGTGCATATTAGTGCAGCTTATCAGTGTCCATCAGTGCAGCCTCATTAGCGCACATCAGTGAAGGAAAGAATTACCTGTTTGCAAAATTTTAGAACTATGACATTTTTTTCCCCCAAACTTTCAGTCTTTTTTCGTTTGTTGAGCAAAAAATAAAAAACCCCAGTAGTGATTAAATACCACCAAAAGAAAGCTCTATACGTGTGAAAAAATTATAAAAATCTCATATGTGTACAGTATTTGCATGACAGCGCAATTGTCATCCAAAGTGTGACAGCGCTGAAAGCTGAAAATTGGCCTGGGCAGGAAAGGGGTAAAAGTGCCCAGTAGGCAAGTGGTTAAAAAAAGGCCTGACTTCTTTCCTAAATGTATATAATATAACTGGGTACATTTATAGGTCAAATTGATCCATGGAAAATCCAATTGCCTCTCAGGGTTTAGGAAGGATTTTTTCCCCCCCTGCTGGAGAAAATTGGATCACGCTTTGCTGGGGTTTTTTCGCCTTTCTCTGTGTATATAGGATTGTGTATATAGGATCGTGTATATAGGATTGTGTATATAGGATTGTGTATATAGGATCGTGTATATAGGATTGTGTATAAGGATCGTGCATATAGGATTGTAAAAAAAAAAAAAATTCCCCTTTTATTGTTTCAACTACTACAGTAGATGGTGACTTTTTTCAACCAGACAAACTACGCAACCTTGAAATATCATTACGTCCTTCATGTACAGTACCTATACAATCACACATTGCACATGGAGACACGTTCTGAAATCATACCGGCACAATAACCACTTGCCGATCGCCTTATAGCAGATTTACTGCTACAGTGCTGCCGTTCTGTGCAGAATCACATATATATATACACGTCATTCTGCACGTCCAAATTGGGGGGTAATTTGTCACAGCAGAAGCCGATCAGCAGGTGCCGGCTAATGGACGTCTGCCGGCACCCGCTGATCAGGGAGGAGAGAGGCTGGACGGAGCTCTGTATATATAAACAATGCAGAGCTCCATCCTGACAGCCGGGATGTGTTGGATTTTGTTTCCCTGAAAAGCAGGGAAGAAAATCTGTCACGTCCCTTAGTGAAAGCAGCACACCGTACACACAAACACTCGTTAGGGACACATTTAACCCTTTGAAAGCCCCTGATGTTTAACCCCTTCCCTGCCAGTGTCATTAGTGCAGTGACAGTGCATATTTTTAGCAATGATCATTATATTAGTGTCACTGGTTCCCACGTGTCAAATGTGTCGCTGATCGCCACTATTACTAGCAGGGTTGTACTGATACCACTTTTTTTAAGATCGAGTACAAGTACTGATACTTTTTTTCAAGTACCCGCTGATACCGATTACCGATACTTTTTTTTATTGTCATTGGACAGTAGAACTGATGGGCACTCATAGGTGGCACTGATATGCAGCACCGATAGGTGGCACTGATATGCTGGCACTGACTGATGGGCACTGATATGCTGGCACTGATTCGTGGCATTTATGGGCACTGATAGGTGGATCTTATGGGCACTGGTATGCTGGCTCTGAACGGTAAGCCAGCTTACCTTCCTCTGCTGCCAGCCCAGGAATCTCTCTCCGCTCCGCCCACTGACTTCTGGGAGCTGCCTCTTCCTACAAAAAGTATTGGGTCAGGTATCGGGAGCATTTGCCCGAGTACAAGTACTCGGTATCGGTGCAACCCTAATTACTAATATAAAAATGAATAAATATTCCATAAATCTATCCCATCGTTTGTAGATGCTATAACTTTTGCGCAAACCAATCAATATACGCTTATTGGGATTTGTTTTAGCAAAAACATGTAGCAGAATACATATTGGCCTAAACTGATGAAGAAATTAGATTTTTTTACATTTTTGTTATATTGCATTTGTTTTATAGCAGAAAGTAAACAAATCTTGTTTTTTTTTTCAAAATTGTCGGTCTATTTTTGTTTATAGCAAAAAAAATAAAAACGGCAGAGGTGATAACATAACACCAAAAGAAAGCTCTACATAAAACATAAATTTAATTTATTTACAGCATTGCATGTCGCGTACACACGATCGGACATTCCTACAACAAAATCCATGGGATTTTTTCCGACGGATGTTGACTGAAACTTGTCTTGCATACCCACGGTCACACAAATCTTTTCGGAAATTCCGATTGCCAAGAGCGCGGTGATGTACAACACGTACGGCGAGCCGAGAAAAAATGAAGTTCAATAGCCAGTGCGGCTCTTCTCCTTGATTCCGAGCATACGTGGAACTTTGTGCGACGGAATTGTGTACACACGATCGGAATTTACGACGGATTTTGTTGTCGGAAAATTTGAGAACCAGATCGAAAATTTTGTGTGACTTAAATTCCGATGGAGAATGTCCGATGGAGCCTACACACGGTCAGAATTTCCAAAAAAAAGCTCCCATTAAATGTTTTCCATCGGAAAATCCGACCGTGTGTACAGGGCATAAGAGGGGAACTTTGATGAGGGCTCTGGTGTAAGAGGGGAATCTGATGGGAACCTAGATATAAGGGGGAACTCCTAAGGAAGGACTCTGATGGGGACTCCGATGTAAGAGAGGGCTCTGATGAACACTCTGATGTTAGGAAGGACTCTGATGGGGACTCCAATGTAAGGGGAGACTGATGTAAGAGGGGATTTTGATGGGGACCCAGATGTTAGGGAGAGCTCTAATGAGTACTCTGATGTAAAGAAGGACTCTGATGAGGGATCCAATGTAAGGGGGGGCTCTGATGGGGACTCCAATGTAGGTGGGGGGCTCTGATGAATACCCCGATGTAAGGAAGGACTTCAGAGTAAGGGGTGGACTTTGATGAGGACTCTGATGTAAGAGGGGAATCTGATGGAAACCTAGATTTAAGGGGGAACTCTGGCAAAGACACTGCAGGAGAGCTTATTCTTTTGAAAAAAAAAACAGACTTGCTGGCTGGATCACAAGATGAAAATAGAAGAAAAGAAGCCTAAAAAAGAAAATACATACAGTCATCACACCTAAGAATTGAAAAGCTGCTATATAGTAACTGGTTGCTTTTGGGTTTAACCACTTCGCATCCAGACCAATTCTGACATTTCTCTCCTACATGTAAAATTCATAATTTATTTGCTAGAAAATTACATAGAACCCCCAAACATTACATATGTTTTTTTTAGCAAAGGCCCTAGAAAATACAATGGCAGTCGTTGCAACTTTTTATCTCGCACGGTATTTGCGCAGCAATTTTTCTAACACGTTTTTTTCAGAAAAAAAAACTGTTTCATGCTTTAAATATAAAAAAAAACAAAAAAAAACTGTGGTTATCCCAATTTTTTTGCATAATGTGAAAGAGGAAAATATGCCGAGTAAATAGATACCCAACATGTCACGCTTAAAAATTGCACACGCTCGTGGAATGGCGCCAAACTTTGGTATTTAAAAATCCCCATAGACGACGCTTTCAATTTTTTTTACTGGTTACATGTTTTGAGTTACAGAGAAAGTCTGGGGTAGAATTATTGCTCTCGCTCTAGCGTTCGCAGCGATACCTCACATGTGTGGTTTGAACACCATTTTCATATGTGGGCGGGACTTACGTATGCTTTCGCTTCTGCGTACGAGCTCACGGGGACCGGGGCGCTTTAAATAATAATTATTTTTTTTTATTCTTAATTTTACTTTTATTTTTTAGTTAGACACTTTAAAAAAATAAATAAAATTGATTACTTTTATTCCTTTTACAAGGAATGTAAACATCCCTTGTAATAGGAATATGGCACGATCGGACCTATTTACAGTGAGATCGGGGTCAATAAGACCCCACATCTCACCTCTAGGCTGGGAAGCCTAAAACAAAAAAAAATTAAAAAAACAATCACGGCTTCCCAGCCAAGGCGGCGCCATTATTTGAATGTAGAGGCCAGGCGTGACGTCATAACATCGCGCCTGGCCTCCGAACGATCATAGAAATCTCTATGATCACCATACGGGGGCCGGCGGATCCTGTGACCGACTCACCGATGGAAGCGGTGAGTCGGTAGAAGCACCGGAGGGCGGTGGGAGGGGGGGGGGATGTCCTCTCCCGCTGCCCGTAATAACGATCAAGCAGCGCAACAGCCGCTATGATCATTCTTATGGTGCAGGGAATCGCCGGCTGAAAATGCCGATATCTGAATGATGTCTGTAGCCTCAGGCATCATTCAGATATAACACCATAAAGCCGAGGCCGTCATATGACGTACCTTGGGCGCCACGTGGTTAACCAGATGCCGACTGCCCCACGTACATTTACTGCGGCAGGGCGGCCACTCTGGGTAAAATCACGCACCTGTACGCGATTCCGCACTTGCCGATCTAGGGCACACACACAACCCGCTCCTGGTGTGATTGGAGACAGCGAGAGCCAATCAACGGGGTCCAGGGGATGTGATAGAAATTGTCAAAGATAACAAGAAAAGCAGTAAAATAGATCCCCTGCAGCCAGCAACAATAGGCCCCCCATTAACAGATCTCCCCCAGCAACAATGGACTGCTTGCTACAATATACCCCCAGCAATAATAGATCCCCCCCAGAAACAATAGACCCCCAGCAGCAACAAGAAATCTGCCTGCAGCCAGCATCAATAGACCCTTCAGCAACCAGCAACAAAAGACCTAGACCTTTCCCTCAACAGTAGGTCCCTCCTAGCAACAACTGACCCCCCGGGAACATAAGACCCACCTGTAGCAACAATAGATTCCCCAACCAGCAACACTAGACTACCTCTGAGATAATAAACCTTCCTGCAATAATAGGTCCCCTCCAGTGACAATGGACCCCCAAGTAACCAGTATCAATATACCCTGCAGCACAGTGACCTTTGTCATTACATACATTCAGTGCTGGAGGTGACGGTTCCTGCTGAAAAAAATCCCTGTGTATATTTTATATATATATATATATATATATATATATATATATATATATACACATGTAGCAGCGGGCTCCTGAAGAGCATGTGTTTTTCAAAATTAAACTCTACCTAAACTGCAGTTAGGTTTGGGTTTATTTGTCTAAATTTGACGTCTGCATCAGTCTGACTGGACTGTGAAATGTTCAGCCTGGCCACAGGGGGCACTGTCTCATTTGGCAGGCGTGGAACTAGGGTCTGGTCAGGCGCTTAAGTTACTCTCTTTTGGAGCCAGGTCAGTGGGAGTGACCCTCTCTCTGTGCCCTCTGGGAGAGGGTACTTAAGATGCGGACATCACGTGGTTCGGGGTTCCAGTCCAGTATGAAGTATGATGTGCTGATTACATGGTCCTGGCCTTCCTGACCAGCCTCCAGGAAGGCTATGGCCTGCGGTGCGGATCCACCCGACTGTAATGCCTCGGAGCTGGCTAGCCCAAGGCAAAGAAAATAAAGAAGGATTCTAAGGTGGTTGGGTGTCGTCTCCGGATCGGGAGAGACCCAGTGTACTTCGAGCATTCCAGGGGAGGACTCTTTAGAAGAACATCACGTACGGGTTGGTTTTCTTAACAAGATCCTGGAAGGGCTGAAGTTACCAAAAGAATCCGGTCTTGTGGATATCGCCAAGCAGGCTGAAAGATCCAGGTATCCTACAAGTGTTCTACAGCTTAGTTTGCCTACATGTCCTGCAACAAGACTTTGTTCCTGAGTAAGCACCTTGTTGGCTGCTGGGCCTTGTGAGAGAGGGACTGTCCAACCCGAGTGATCATCCAGCTGCAAATGGCTATTCTCTGGATGCCGTCAAAGTAAGCAAGTTCCTTAACATTTTTTGGCTTTGACATTGAGAGAACTTGAACTTCCCTTCCAACCCTCTGAGCCCAAGTTGAAAGACTGTTCAAAGGTCCGAGTTTTGCAAATAAAATCCATTCAAGTGGATCTGTTGTCAGTCTCAAGTTACTGGGCCATCAACCATGGGACATCCCCTAGACGTGTCACAAGGAGAACGGAAGGTAACGGTTAGCCCAAAAATGACCAGCAGCTCCTTCGGGGTTAGTGCTACACACACACACACACACAGTATATATATCTCATGAATTATACACAGAATGGCATCCTATTAACCCCCTAGGGAATTGATAACAGATATAATTCTACTGTATAGATCCCATGATTCTCCACCAATGAGTATGCAGTACTGTACTGAGCTGTAATCATAAATCCCATTGGTATCACACCGGCACTTACAATAGAACTAGGCCGGAAATAACTAATCAACATAATCAATTATAATCGATAATAAAAATATTTTTCAACATTTTTCATTGTTGATCAGCCACAACTTGGCCTGTATACAGAATGCATTATTTGTTCATGTCAGTAAACCATCCATACATGTCAGTATACACATTGCAGCACACATACAGCTCAGTTCACTGCCCATACATGTCAGTATACACAGTGCAGCACACATACAGCTCAGTAAACCATCCATACATGTCAGCATACACAGTGCAGCACGCATACAGCTCAGTTCTCCATCCATAAATGTCATCATACACAGTGCAGCACACATACAGCTCAGTTCACTGCCCATACATGTCAGTATACACAGTGCAGCACACATACAGCTCAGTTCACTGCCCATACTTGTCAGTATACACAGTGTGGCACACATACAGCTCAGTAAACCAGCCATACATGTCAGTATACACAGTGCGGCACACATACAGCTCACTTCACTAGGGCTGAAACAACTAGTCGAATAATTGACAACTAATCGATTATGAAATTAATCGATTACTATTTTCATAATCAATTAATCGGCCAGTAGCATATTGGGGTTAAAAAAAATAACTAAAATGAGCCCTTTATAGTACAAAAAGAGCAAATAATCACTAAATATTACTTTCAAAGTTCTACAGTAAAAAAAATTAACCCATTACAGTAGTGATCATCTGCTTTTTTTTCTACTATAAAAGGGCTAATTTTAGTTTTTTTAATCCCATTATGTTACTAAACGTCTTAGACCTGGTTCACATCTATGTGTTTATTGGTGCTTTTTGCAGAAATGCACTACAGTTCATTTACATGGTTTCCTATGGGACACGTTCACATCTGAAAGGGTCAGGGAATTTTAATGCAAAATGGTGCTTTATTGGTTCAATATACTTCAATGGAGAAGCTGCAGAAAAGCATGCAATGCGTGTTTGCAGCAATTTTTGTTTTTTAATCTTCTCAAAAAAAATGCAAATTGCAGTAAAATCACGTGCGCAAAAATCAAAACGCACAGCAAAAAGCACTGCAGAAACAGATCAAAAGCAAAACTGCATAGGTGTGTACTGAGTCTTATGCTGGTCCCACGGATCAATTTTCAGATGAGAATATTCAGACAAAAAATCTTTGTACATTCGCTGAATGAAATAATTTTGTTTGAAATTTTCACTTGTTTTTAACATTTTGTTTTTAAAATGAATGTAATTTCTGAACGAAAACCACATACACTGTCTGAAAATTCCTTTGACTGAGGCCGCGTACACACGGGCGGACTGTTCGCCCAACCTTGTCCGCTGAACAGTGTTTGGGCGGACAGTCCGCTCGTGTGTGGGCTTTCAGCGGACAGTTTCAGCGGACAGTTGGACGGACAAAGTCTTTCGGAAATTCCGAAAAACTGTCCGCTGAAACTGTGTTTGAGCGAACAATCCGCCCGTGTGTGGGCTTGTCCGCTGTACTTTCGAAATGAGCGGACTGTTCCCGCTCGGAAAGTCCGCCCATTTCGAGCGCGTGTACAGGTAGGCGGGGCCCGCGAAGGAGACGTCGCGGGCTCCGCCGCCTGGAATGGGCTTAAAGGGAAACCCCAACGCCGAAAAAAATCGGCGTGGGGGTTCCCCCCAAGTCCACACCAGACCCTTGTCCGAGCACGCTACCCGGCCGGCCAGGAAAGGGGGGCGAGCGAGCGCGCCCCCCCTCCTGAGCCGTACCAGGCCGCGTGCCCTCAACATGGGGGGTGCCTTGGGGAAGGGGGGGCCGCGCGGCCCCCCCACCCCAAAGCACCTTGTCCCCATGTTGATGAGGACAAGGGCCTCTTCCCGACAACCCTGGCCGTTGGTTGTCGGGGTCTGCGGGCGGGGGGCTTATCGGAATCCGGGAGCCCCCTTTAAGAAGGGGGCCCCCGGATACCGGCCCCCCACCCTATGTGAATGAGTATGGGGTACAATGTACCCCTACCCATTCACCTGTGAAATAAAGTACAAATAAAAACACAACACAGGGGGAAAAAATATTTTATTGCACAGCCGGGGGTCTTCCGTCTTCGGGGGTCTTCTCGCCGGACTCCTCCGCTATGTGTGTGTAGCTCTTTTGCCAGCGGAGGAGTCCGGCTTTCTTCCTCCCCGCCGCCGGCCTCTTCTCCCGACTTCGGGGGTCTTGTCCCCCTCTTCGGTTCTTCTGCCGGGCCACCGCGCCTGGTCCGGTGGCCCGGTCTTCTGTCGCCGTCTTCCGTTCTTCTGTCGCCGCCTTCGGTTCTTCTGCCGGGCCACCGCGCCTTCTTGTAGCTCTTTTACAGGCGGTGGCCCGGTCTTCTGTCGCCGCCGCCGCCTTCCGTTCGTGTTCTTCTTCTTGTTCTTCTTGTTCTTCTCCAGGCGATGTTGACACGTCGCTCTCTCCGGCCGGAATGCCAGAGCCGCCCTGCGCTGTGACTTATATAGTGACAATGGGGCGGGGTCACATGGTATATGTCACATGGGTTGATGTCACATGGTGACCCCGCCCCCTTACGATGTCATAGTCCCCATGTGACATCAACCCATGTGACCAACCCATGTGACATATACCATGTGACCCCGCCCCATTGTCACTATATAAGTGACCGCACAGCGCGTCCCCGGCATTCCGGCCGGAGAGCTCGTCGAGTCAACATCTCCAGGAGAAGAACAAGAAGAACAAGAAGAAGAACACGAACGGAAGGCGGCGACGGCGACAGAAGACCGGGCCACCGCCTGTAAAAGAGCTACAAGAAGGCGCGGTGGCCCGGCAGAAGAACCGAAGGCGGCGACAGAAGAACGGAAGACGGCGACAGAAGACCGGGCCACCGGACCAGGCGCGGTGGCCCGGCAGAAGAACCGAAGAGGGGGACAAGACCCCCGAAGTCGGGAGAAGAGGCCGGCGGCGGGGAGGAAGAAAGCCGGACTCCTCCGCTGGCAAAAGAGCTACACACACATAGCGGAGGAGTCCGGCGAGAAGACCCCCGAAGACGGAAGACCCCCGGCTGTGCAATAAAATATTTTTTCCCCCTGTGTTGTGTTTTTATTTGTACTTTATTTCACAGGTGAATGGGTAGGGGTACATTGTACCCCATATTCATTCACATAGGGTGGGGGGCCGGTATCCGGGGGCCCCCTTCTTAAAGGGGGCTCCCGGATTCCGATAAGCCCCCCGCCCGCAGACCCCGACAACCAACGGCCAGGGTTGTCGGGAAGAGGCCCTTGTCCTCATCAACATGGGGACAAGGTGCTTTGGGGTGGGGGGGCCGCGCGGCCCCCCTTTCCCCAAGGCACCCCCCCATGTTGAGGGCACGCGGCCTGGTACGGCTCAGGAGGGGGGGCGCGCTCGCTCGCCCCCCTTTCCTGGCCGGCCGGGTAGCGTGCTCGGACAAGGGTCTGGTGTGGACTTGGGGGGAACCCCCACGCCGATTTTTTTCGGCGTTGGGGTTCCCCTTTAAGCCCATTCCAGGCGGCGGAGCCCGCGACGTCTCCTTCGCGGGCCCCGCCTACCTGTACACGCGCTCGAAATGGGCGGATTTGCCTCCGCCTTACGTGGGCGAGTCCGTTCATTTCAAAAGTTGAGCGAACTGTTTGCCCAACCTTGTTCGTCAAACAGTCCGCTCGTGTGTGGGCAAGTCCGCTCATGCAAATTTTGAGCGGACTGTTTGACAAACTGTTTGCCGAACAAGGTTGGGCGAACAGTCCGCGCGTGTGTACGCGGCCTAAGAAGTTTTCTATTATTTCCAAATTGTCCCGTCACTGTGGTTGAAAACTAACGTCAATTTTTTTTTAAGGTTATTAACCGATTAATCGATTAATCAAAACAATAATCGGCCAACTAATCGATTATGAAAATAATCGTTAGTTGCAGCCCTACAGTTCACTGTGCATACACGTCAGTAAGTGCCTAGGAACTTGTGAATGTGTGAGGGGCAATGCTTAATGGGACATGTGGTCCTGGGCAGAAGGAAACGATTTAAAGTGCTTCTAAAAGTAAAAGGTTTTTTTTTTCTATGCATTAAGGTAAAAAACATTCTGTGACCAGCCCCTAGCCCCTGTATACTTACCTGATCTCGATCCAGCAATGTGGCAGAGAGCAGCAGCCAGGGCCGTCTTTAAGGCAGGGCAAAAGGGGCGGCTGCCCTGGGCCCTGTCATTGTTATGGGGCCCAAAGCAGCTGCCTCATACTTGCCAACCATCCCAGTTTAAATTCACTTGTCCCTTGAAGTTTTAGTCCTGTGCTGTGTCCTAATATCTCAGTGTGAAGTGCTGCTACTAATGCTGCCCTGCTCTGCCCTATTGTTGTGTACAGATGACTCACCTGCAGACTCTGTGTTTACATATAAATAACCGTCAATCATATGTAAATAACAGCTGCATTCACATGTAAATAGCTGAGGCCGGCAGCATTGATATGTAAATAAAGGCAGCATTCATATGTATATCATGCCCCCCTGCAGTGAGATGTGCTGTAACCTATAGCAACCAATCAGTGAGCAGTATTACTGTACAGTAATGTCTAGCAACCAATCAACAAGCAGAAACCATGTGCTGTAACCTTTAGCAACTAATTAGTGAGCCATAATGTGTGCTGTAACCTCTAGCAACCAGTCAGTAAGTGGTAATGATACAATGTAACCTCTGACAACCAATCGCAATTGCTGCCTGATCTGATACAGTAAACTGATTTTAAGTCAAGCTGCTATTTATTGTATGTCTCAGAGCAGGTGCAGAGCGAAATTGCATGGGGGGGGGGGCCAAAGAATTTTTTTGCCCAAGGTCCAATCAATATTAAAGACGGCCCTGGCAGCAGCACTGCTCTCTCTCCCTCCTCCCAGAACTCAAATGCAGCAGCCATTGGCTCCTGTTGCAGTCAATCAGAGCCAGTGAGGAAAGAGCAGGGGCCGGACCCGAACCACACTGTGCGATTCAACAGAAGCACACAGTGCAGCTAGGGATTTAGCCCAGACCAGTGACCACATAGTAAGTGGCATGCTATGGGGGCACTCTGAAGGCAGGAGGAGCCAGAAGCCCCAGCGGGGGGACCCTAGGATTGGGGCTACTCTGTGCAAAAACCATTACACAGAGCAGGTAGGACATATTTGTTTTTTTTTTTAAATCCAACGTTTACAATCTCTTTAAAGTGGTTGTAAACTTTGTTACACCACTTGTACCTACAGGTACGCCTATAATAAGGTTTACCCGTAGGTACTGTAAACATCTCCTAAACTTGAACAGTTTAGGAGATATTCACTATATACACTTTTTTCGACATCATCGGCGCATTCGCACTGAAGAAAGGGCCCGCTGGTACCGTTTCTTCAGGGCCCGTGCCCTGACTCGTGGCTCCTGGGCGTATGCACGAGTGATGTCATTGCGGCTCCGGCCAATCACAACATCGGAGCCCGCAAACCCGGAAGTAACTCTGGTGAAAAGTGCCGGCCGTGTACTCGGTGTGCCAGCGCCGATTCAGGGCATCGATCTAAGATAAGTACAGTGGAGCCTTGCTTAACGAGTAACGCGGTTAACAAGCGTTTTGAAAGACGAACAAATGTTTTTTTTTTTATTCTGACTCGGTTTGCGAGTGTTGTTTCGCAAAACTAGCAGAATTCAAGCTAATCGGGTGTGCAGTACCACATTTGGCCAGAGGTGTGGGGGCACTGGTGACACTCAAAACGGTTCGGAGCCGTTCAGAAATACTCAGAATCACTCAGAATGACTCAGTTCCCAAGTGTTTTCGAGCCTTTCCGAATTCAGCCAAGCTGTCCCCGAGTATTTCCAAGGTTCTCCAGCCCCCCACTGGCCACATGCGGTATTGCATGCAATATAAGTCAATGCGGAACAAATTATCTCATTTCATTGACTTCTATGGGGAGACTAAGGGAAATATGTGAGTGCTTTGGATTACAAGCATTCTCCTGGAACCGATTATGCTTGTAATCCAAGGTTCCACTGTATTTCATAATGAGCTAGTATCAGGGGCGTAACTAGAAATCACAGGGCCCCATAGCAAAATGTTGTATGGGCCCCCCCCCCCACCAAAAAAAATGAACTAATGCCATTAAACAACAGACTACCACACCCATGTGGCACAGTACCCAGGCAACAGCTTATATTAATTTTGAACAACAAAGTATGCAGTATACTCTATGCAGCCCCTGAAGGGAACACATTGCTGACCTCCAGGCCTTTTAACCAATTTCTGTTCTGTTATATAAAATGAAATAGTTCAACTCACCATAATGCAAAATCAGTGGGATCCCTGAGCGTGTCACTTGCCATCATCGCCTGCCACCAGATGCAGATTGTAACTTGTCAAACGTTGCGGAATGTCACCTACCACATGTTGCGGATTGTCACTTGCCAAGTCACCTGCCACACATTATGGATTGTCACTTGCCACGTCCTGGATTGTCACTTGCCACACATTATGGATTGTCACTTGCCACGTCCTGGATTGTCACTTGCCACACATTATGGATTGTCACTTGCCACGTCCTGGATTGTCACTTGCCACACATTATGGATTGTCACATGCCACGTCCTGGATTGTAACTTGCCACGTCACTTGCCACACATTATGGATTGTAACTTGCCACGTCCTGGATTGTCACTTGCCACACATTAAGGATTGTCACTTGTCACATCACCTGCTACACATTGCAGATTGTCCACTTGCCACGTCGCCTGCCACCAGATGCAGATTGTCACTTGTCACACGTTGCAGAATGTCACCTGCCACATGTTGCGGATTGTCCACTTGCCAAGTCCCGGATTGTCACTTGCCACATTACCTGCCACACATTACGGATTGTCACTTGCCATGTCCTAGATTGTCACTTGCCACGTCTCGGGTTGTCACTTGCCACGCCACCTGCCACACATTACGGATTGTCACTTGCCACGTCACCTGCCACACATTACGGATTGTCACTTGTCACATCACGGATTTTCACTTGCCACGTCACCTGCCACATGTTACGGATTGTCACTTGCCACATCCAGGTTGTCACTTGCCACGTCACCTGCCACACATTACGGATTGTCACTTGCCACGTCCTAGATTGCCACACATTACAGATTGTCACTTACCACATCCTAGATTGTCACTTGCCACACATTATGGATTGTCACTTGCACGTCCCGGGTTGTCACTTGCCACGTCACCTGCCACACATTACGGATTGTCACGTCACGGATTTTCACTTGCCACGTCACCTGCCACATGTTACAGATTGTCACTTGCCACATCCAGGTTGTCACTTGCCACGTCACCTGCCACACATTACGGATTGTCACTTGCCACGTCCTAGATTGCCACACATTACAGATTGTCACTTACCACATCCTAGATTGTCACTTGCCACACATTATGGATTGTCACTTGCACGTCCCGGGTTGTCACTTGCCACGTCACCTGCCACACATTACAGATTGTCACTTGTCACGTCACGGATTTTCACTTGCCACGTCACCTGCCACATGTTACGGATTGTCACTTGCCACATCCAGGTTGTCACTTGCCATGTCACCTGCCACACGTTACGGATTGTCACTTGCCACGTCCCTGGTTGTCACTTGCCACGTTGCCTGCCACACATTATGGATTGTCATTTGCCACGTCATGGATTTTCACTTGCCACGTCACCTGCCACACATTACGCATTGTCACTTGCCACGTCCTGGGTTGTCACTTGCCACGTCGCCTGCCACACATTATGGATTGTCACTTGCTCTGCCACTTTCCTGCTGTGTCACAGAGTCAGCCAGCAGATTATCAGTCAGACAGCAGAGAGATAATGTCATCTCTCTGCTTCCTGGCTGCCTGCACAGTGAGGGGGGAACTGCACTGCAGGGATGAGAGGGCGGCGAGAGATGATGTCATCTCTATGCTCCCTCGCCCGTCAGCTCCCTGATTGGCCAGCCCGCTCACGCCCACTCTCTCACCAGCGGACCGGCCACTCTCATCTGCCTTCCACTATCACCCGCGGAGCCCCCCGCGGACCCGCGGACTGCCCGCTCTCACCCGCGGAGCCGCCCGCGGTCCAGCCGCAGACTACCCGCGGACCGCCAGCTCTCACCCGCGGAGCCGCCCGCGGACCACCCGCGGAGCCGCGGACTGCCCGCGGGCCACCCGCGGAGCCGCCCGCTATCTCCCGCGGAGCCATAGCGCCTGTCCTCACCGGGCCCCATTTGACTGCGGGCCCCATAGCGCCCGCATGTGCTGCTATGGCGGTAGTTCCGCCACTGGCTAGTATGCAATGCAAACTAGCTCATTATGCCTTTGTCTTGCAGGTTTTTTTTGGAGGTTTGCAACCTCTTTAGGGTCCCTTTCACACGGGGCGGGTCTGTCCTAGCGGAATCCGCCTGCTCAGCAGGGGATCGCTCCACTGATCCCCGCTGAGCAGGCGGATGACAGGTCCGTGTCCGCTATACAGAGAAGACACGGACAGAGCCCAATCAACTCTATGGGGCGGTCGCATGGGCATCCGCAGAACTTTTTTCAGGGGGTGGCATAATTTTAGGGTCACCCATGCGCCGCCCCGTTTCGACAATGTCATTATCACATTATCATGGTCAGAGACTGCAGACATAGTACAGTCCTTAGGATAAGTAGTGGCTAAAGGCCGACAGGCCCTCTTACCAGACCCACTGAAACTACAGCAGTGATCCCTCCGGCTGGACGATCGCTCACTCTGGGTTCCCCGGGGGCAATTCTGGTCAGTAGTGTAGCATGTCTGTACCCTGGCAGTGGCTCAGACTTTCTCTCTCTGGTGGTGCTGGACAGCATGGCTCTCTGGTGGCATGGGGCAGTGTAGCTCTCTCTCTGGTGGCGCTGGGCAGCGTGGCTCTCTCTTTCTCTCTGGCTTCTGCCCAACACACTCCTCATTCTTTATCCTGTAGCACTCTCTCCCTCAGCTTTTTTCCAGGCTGCAGTCTCTCAATCTCTCTCTTGATCGAGCTGTAGCCTCCTCCCTGTGGAAAATGGGGCTGCCAATCTTAGGGACTACATGTCCCATGATACTCTCCTCTCCTAGTCTCCTTTGATTGGCCCTCAGTTGTGGCTAATAGGGAAGGAATGGAGTGGACAGGAAGCTGGACGGGGAACCATCGTCTCTTCTCCCTGACAGGAGAAAGGGGGGGGGTGACTGGGGGAAAACTGATAGCCTGCAGCTCGTCTTTCTCCTGTCACAGCCCTGCCGAGTTCTCTGCTGGACTGAGCAGATAAAAGAGCCCGTAGTCACATTACACTGATAGGGGGGCTTGACAGAACGTTGATGGTGTCACCCCAATAGTGATGGAACTGTGCTGAATTTAAGATCTGATCCCTGATTCCAGGGGGGGGTACTTGACCCCCCTTGCCCCTACCTGTGGACGCCCATGGGCGGTCGGATGGAAATGGACTGCATGTCCATTTCCATCCGATTGTCATCCGACCCGCTGGACAGATGGCAAACGTTTCACCATCCATCTGTTTTCAGTGGATGTTGTTGAATCAGATGCCAGGTGGGTGTCAGTGGATACATGTTCACTGACATCCGCCTCCCCATAGAGGATCACTAGTGAGTGACCCGATCGGGGCCGACTGAAAAACTGACAGGTGGACCTGATTGGTCCGATCGTGTGAAAGGGGCCTAAGAGTTCTGTGCAGGGAAGATCAGCACTTGTTGTTTACAAGTTTAAATCAGTATTTTTTAGCTAAAAAAATAATTAGAATCACCAAACATTATATATATATATATATATATATATATATATATATATATATATATATTTTTTTTTTTAGCAGAGACCCAAGGGAATAAAATGGTAAACATTACAATTTTTTATGTCACATGGTATTTGTGTTTTTTTCAACACAATATTTTTGGAAAAAATACACTTTGAAGCGGAGTTCCTGTAAGTTTTCTGTTTATTAAAAGTCAGCAGCTACAAAAAGTGTAGCTGCTGACTTTTAATAAACACACACACACACTCACCTGTCCCACGGTCCAGCAATGTGGCAGCCTGAAGCCTCGGTTGTCTCCCCTATGGCCACATTACTAGTGTGGGCACCAGACTGTGACAGCTTGTGGCTTCACAGCCGGGTGTGCACTGCACATGCGCAAGTTGCGCTGCACATCCTGAATGGCCGAGCAATATTTGTGAAGATTGCAGGGAGGGGGAAAGGAGGAGCCCCCTAAGTGGAAGTGGGAGCTGGGAACCTGTCAAATCTGGGCATCCACTCTCCCCCCCCCCCCCCCAAAAAAATGGCTTGCCAAATGTGGCATGTCAGGGGGTTGGGCGTCCTTAATGTAGAAGTTCCACTTTTGGGTGGAACTCCGCTTTGATACATTTTAATGCCAAAAAACACAATATAACCCAGTTTTTTAGTAAAATATAAAAGATGATGTTACGTCAAGTAAATAAATACCTAACATGTCATGCCGATGTAGTGCTCTGGGGTTTAGTTGGGGAGCTCCTCACCAAATTCCTTGTTAGGAGTAGCTACTGCAGTTAATTGATAGAGATCTATTGATTTCTCCCTAAGTCTGGCCTGGTTGTACTTTTCTCTTCTACCACTAGTTGGCCGGGAACTTGGTGGTACTGGATATGAGAAGGGCAGCCCAAGGTCAGGTTATGGGTATTTGGGGTATCTCAGCCAATGGGCAGGGCTTTTATTGAATGCCCTGGCCTACTAGGAGAACCTATATATTCGGGTGAAGTCAGGTGATCTATTTTTTGTGCCACCCGGACTGCTGTCTGGGTGGATGTGTGTCGTACGGGAGCCGTGTGAGGGCCTATCCAGAAGTGACAGGGCAGAGCAGGGTTGGGTTAGCTGCTTTTAGTCCAACCGAAAGTGACAGTTCTGCCAACCAGAGAACCTGTCATGGTTGGATGTAAAGGGTAAGCTGTCGCCACTAAGGGACCAACCACCTTTACCAGGTACCACAGTGAGTAACTGAAGCAAGCACTGGAGCAGTATTCTCACCGAACAGGCACGGTGGAGAATTGGGAAACTTCAGGCGGTGATCAAGCCAGGGACCCAACCAGTGGTGGTGAAGCTTGCAGAGCAGCCTTGTGTGTCAAGCCAAGGACCGAGCAGGCCAGTGGGGTGAAGCTTGAGAGGTATCTGGAGTGCCAAGCTAGGGACCCAGCATGGAAGCGGGGGTGACGCTTGAGGGAGATACCAACGCAAAAGCCTTGAGGAGCTCATGGGATTCAGAGTCAGTGAATCAGAGAGTCCAGTGAAAGACCAGGAGTTTAAGGGTCTGAAGAACTACAAGTAGAAGTTGTAGTGAAGCTGAGTGAACTGTTGAACTTTGTGTTAGAAAATTTTAAGTACTGTTACCAGGGCCGCCTTTAAGGCAGGGCAAAAGGGGCAGCTGTCCTGGGCCCTGTCATTGTTGTGAGGCCCAAAGCAGCTGCTCATACTTGCCAACTATCCCAGTTTACATTCCCTTGTCCCTTGAGGTTTTAGTCCTGTGCTGTGTCCTGATATCCCATTGTGAAGTGCTGCTACTTATGCTGCCTAGCTCTGACCTATTGTTGTGTACAGATGACTCACCTGCAGACCCTGTGTTTACATGTAAATAACCGGCATTCATATGTAAATAGCAGTGACATGCATATGTAAATAGCTGAGGCCAACAGCATTGATATGTAAATAAGGCAGCATTCATATGTATATCATGCCCCCTGCAGTGAGGAGATGATGTGCTGTAACCTACAGCAACCAGTGAGCAGCATTACTGTACAGTAATCTCTAGAAGCCAATCAACAAGCAGAAATCATGTGCTGTAACCTCTAGCAACTAATCAGTGAGCCTTAAGGAGTGCTGTAATCTCTAGCAACCAGTCAGTAAGCAGTAATGATATGCTGTAACCTCTGGCAACCAATCGCAATCGCTGCCTGATCTGATACAGTAAACTGATTTTAAGTCTAGCTGTTATTTATTGTATGTCTCAGAGAAGGTGGAGAGCGAAATTGTATGGGGGAGGGGGCCCTAAGAAAAATTTTGCCCAGGGCCCAATCAATATTAAAGACAGCCCTGACTGTTACCATAAGAGACAGCAAAGTGGCGCCTTGCTGGGGCCTTTCCCTGTATGGCTGTCCTCCTATTGAAGTCTCAGAGTCTGCTAATTGAAATTGCAACCACTTGAGGGTGTCCTGGCTCTAACCCTCTTTCCCTTCAAAATATAAAAGGACTATTAAAAGAAATAAAACCTCTTTTGCATCCAAGAAGTGTCTGGCGCCCAATGACTTTCACCATCTTTGCACCCACTATGCTTCACAACCCATTACATATGGAAGGATGTCAGCTGTCTTTGGCTTTGAAGGTCCTCATTAGGCTGGAAGAGGTTAACCACTTCAGCCCCGGAAGATTTTACCCCCTTCCTGACCAGAGCACTTTTTACAATTTGGCAATGCGTTGCTTTAACTGACAATTGCGCGGTCATGCATTTGATCACCTCTGCGTTTTTTGTTTTTTTTTGTGCGCTATAAACAAAAAAAGAGCAACAATTTTGAAAAAAAAAAATATATATATTTTTTTTACTTTTTTGCTATAATAAATATCCACAAAAATGTTTTTAAAAAACAAAATTTCTTTATCAGTTTAGGCCAATATAATTCTTCTACATATTTTTGGTAAAGAAAATCGCAATAAGCGTATATTGATTGGTTTGCGCAATATTATAACGTCTACAAACTATGGGAAATATTTATGACATTTTTATTATTATTATTATTTTTTTTTTTACTAGTAATGGCGGTGATCTGCGATTTTTAGTGGCACTGCAACATTGCGACGGACAGATCGGACACTTGACACCTTTTTGGGATTATTGACATTTATAATAGGCACTGATTGCTGTGTAAATGTCACTGGCAGGGAAGGGGTTAACACTAGGAGGGCGATCAAGGGGTTAAACGTGTGTTCCCTTGGTGTGTTCTAACTGTATGGGGATAGGACTGACTGGGGGAGGAGACAAATCGTTGTTCCTACTTAATAGGAACAAACGATCTGTCTCCTCTCCCCTGACAGCACAGGGATTTGTGTGTTTACACACACTCTGTCTGGCTCTCATGCACACGATTGCGAGTGGCCATGATTGCGCGTGGCCGTATATGTGCGGGATTTTGCGCAGTGGTGCCATTGTGCTGCAGTAAATGTGCGTGAGCTGGTCGGGAACCAGTTAAAGACCTTGCTGCACTTTAAAACTGCACACACTTGTGAAAAGGCAAAAACTAGAATACCGTATTTATTGGTGTATAACACTCACTTTTTCACCATGAAAATCGGGTGTAAAATGTGTGTTATATGCCAATACTTAAATTTTAGCTGCCTCAGAGGGGACAGGGAGGGGTGCAGGACGAGAGCCACAAGATCACACACAGCGAGAATCTCCTGTTTACTTGGCGGCCTCTGTAATAGGAATTCCTGTCTCCTGGGCCACCATTGGACCACTGTTCTGTATATCATAGGAGAATCTCACTGTATATAATCTGTTGGTGCTCATCCCGCCCCCCTTCCTCTCCCCTCTAGGCTGCAGATGGGCATCGATCAGGCTGCATTGATGGCAATGGTGAGGTTGCTGCATTGATGGCAATGATGAGGCTGCTGCATTGAGGGCAATGGTGAGGTTGCTGCATTGATGGCAATGATGAGGCTGCTGCATTGAGGGCAATGGTGAGGCTGCTGCATTGATGGCAATGGCGAGGCTACATTGATGTTGACTAATGAGGCTGCATTGATGGAGATGGGGAGGCTGCAGATGGGCACTGACCTTTATTTTGCTTCAAAGTTCCTTATTTAAAATATTTTTTTTTTCCTGAAACGTCCCTCTTAAAAGGAATGTGCGTATTATATGGCGATTAAATACGGTACTTAAAAATCTCCATAGGCAACGCTTTACAAATTTTTACAGGTTACCAGTTTAGAGCAACAGGGAAGGTCTAATGTAATGCCGCGTACACACGATCGGAATTCTCGTCGGAAAAAGCTCTGATGGTTTTCCCGATGGAATTTTGACGGAATTCGGCTCAAGCTGTCTTGCCTACACACGGTCACATAAAATTTCGATCATTTATAACGTGGTGACGTACAACACGTACAACAGTACGGCGTGACTAGAAAAAGACTAGAAAAAGGAAGTTCAATAGTTAGTAGCCAATAGCTTCCGTCTCGTAGTTGAATCTGAGCATGCGTGATTTTTGGCATGTCGGAATTGCATACACACGATCGGAATTACCGATAGAAAGTTTTTCCGTCGGGAAAACTGAGAACATGCTATCAATTTTTGGCTGGCGGAAATTCGGACAGCTAAATTCCGATGGAGCATACACATGGTCGCATTTTCCGATGAAAAGCTCTCATCGGTCTTTTTCTGGCCGGAATTCCCACCGTGTGTATGCAGCATAAGAGTTATTTCTATGGGGAAACTCACTTTGATATGCGAGTACTTTGGATTACAAGCATTCTCCTGGAACGGATTATGCTTGTAATCCAAGGTTGCACTGTATTTCATAATGAGCTAGAATGCAATGCATACTAGCTCATTATGCCTTTGTCTTGCAGTTTTTTTTTTAGAGGTTTCTCTTTAGGGCCCCTTTCACACGGGGCGGATCTTTCCCAGCGAAATCTGCCTGCTCAGCAGGGGATTGCTCCGCTGATCCCCGCTGAGCAGGTGGATGACAAGTCCGTGTCTGCTCCGCTATACAGAGCGGACAAGGACAGAGCCCAATCAACTCTATGGGGCGGTCAGATGGAAATAGACTGCATCTCCATTTCCATCCGATTGTCATCCGACCCGCTGGACAGATGGCAAAAATTTCGCCATGCATCTGTTTTCAGCGGACAATGTTGTCGAATCAGATGCCAGGTGGGTGTCAGTGGACACGGGCGAGTTAAACATTTTTTGTTCTTATTTATTTAGGATGCAATGATTGGCAAAGGCGAGGCTGCAGATGGACACTAAGAAGGCTGCAATGATGGGCATATTAGAGGTTGCCAATGGGCACTAAACAGGCTGCAATGATGGGCATATTACAGGCTGCAGATGGGCACTAAGCAGGCTGCAATGATGGGCATATTAGAGGTTGCCGATGGGTACTAAACAGGCTGCAACGATGGGCATATTAGAGGTTGCCAATGGGCACTAAACAGGCTGCAATGATGGGCATATTACAGGCTGCAGATGGGCACTAAGCAGGCTGCAATGATGGGCATATTAGAGGTTGCCGATGGGTACTAAACAGGCTGCAACGATGGGCATATTAGAGGTTGCCAATGGGCACTAAACAGGCTGCAATGATGGGCATATTACAGGCTGCAGATGGGCACTAAGCAGGCTGCAATGATGGGCATATTAGAGGTTGCCGATGGGTACTAAACAGGCTGCAACGATGGGCATATTAGAGGTTGCCGATGGGCACTAAACAGGCTGCAATGATGGGCATATTACAGGCTGCAGATGGGCGCTAAGCAGGCTGCAATGATGGGCATATTAGAGGTTGCTGATGGGCACTAAATAGGCTGCAATTATGGGCATTTTAGAGGCTGCAGATGGACACTAAACAGGCTGCAAAGATGGGCATATTACAGGTTGCAGATGGGCACTAAACAGGCTGCAGTGATGGGCATAGTAGAGGCTGCCGATGGGCACTAAACAGCCTACGATGATGGGCATATTAGAGGCTGCAGATGGGCACTAAGCAGGCTGCAGTGATGGGCATATTAGAGGCTGCAGATGAGCACTAAGCATGCTGCAATGATGGGCATATTAGAGGTTGCCGATGGGCAATAAACAGGCTGCAATGAAGGGCATATTAGAGGCTGTAGATGGGCACTAAGCGGGCTGCGTTGATGGGCACTGACCCTTATTTTGCTTCAAAGTTCTTTATTTAAGGTTCTTTCCTGAAACTTCCATCTTAAAGTTAAGGGGCGTCTTATACACGTATAAATCCGGTACATACAGTCATCAAACAATCCATAATAGGTATGTCGTGTGTATATATATATATATATATATATATATATATATATATATATATATATAAATAAAATAAAAAATCTGTGCTAAACCAAAACAAAAGTAATGAAAAATGTGCTGCTGCTTCAATAGCCTGAACACTGAGCTACACAAGTATATATATATAGAGAGAGAGAGGGGGGAAAAAAAGCGTGCATCCACTAATGAACGGGTGTTGTTCAAGGAATGAATAAAGGTGGATAAAATAAAAATTATAAATCAAAGCCCTGAAGACAAGAAAGTGCATATAAATTATCGCAAAAAAAAGGGGGTGCAAACTGAACAATGAATCAATAAAGCCCCGTACACACGAGCGGACTTTTCAACATCCAAAGTCTGACGGAATGATTCCGTCAGACTTTTCGATCGTGTGTGGGCTGCAACGGACTTTTCATTCGCAAAAGTCTGACAGACTTTAGAAAATGGAACATGCTTCAAATTTTTCCGACGGAACTCCGCCGGACCCAGTTCCTACCGAAAAATTTGCTCGTGTGTATGCTATTCCGACGGACTAAAACCGACGCTAGGGCAGCTATTGGCTACTGGCTATGAACTTCCTTATTCGAGTCCAGTCGTACGTCATCACGTTCGAATCCGTCGGAGTTTGGTGTGATTGTGTGTGGCCAAGTCCGCTCATTCGAAAAGTCCGTCAGAACTCTGTCGGAACTCCGGCAGAACTCCGGCAGAACTCCTTCGGAAGTCTGTCGGACATAAATCTGGTCGTGTGTACGCGGCATAAGTGATAATTAATATACTAGTGTCAATTATAATTCATATAAGTGTAAGAAACAAAGCCCATGCATGTTTGGATCGTGACAATTTGAAACAAAGTATTTGTCGGGTGCTCTTGTGTCCAAAAAGTAATAAATCAGCGCCGCTTACCAGATCCCGCAGATCTCAGGTCATAGAGATCAAACACGCTGGAGCATAAGCCTGCCGGCAGGGATAATCTCTCCTTCTCGGAATCCTCTCAGGGGAGAAGACCTTTTCTGGTGCAGCGCGGCATCCAATTAGAAAACTCAGAGAGATAAGTCATCCTTTCCCAGAGGATCCTAGGAGATCTGGTTAGCAGAGGATGAAAGAAAGGGGCTTCATGGTGTAGTATGTCCAAAGAATTTATTAAAAAAATTAGCAACACTTACATCTTAGAAGACAGTAGTAAAATAAATCTTTCAAAACAGCCACGGCTCTGACCAGCTGGCTGTTACGTGGTGACGTCAAGGATGAGTGCTCCGCCCAACGCGTTTCCCCATACAAGGCATCGACTGGGAACGGAGGCTCTGATGAAGCGCCACACAGCCAGCAATGAAAATAGGTTTATTGAATATGCCAGCAATAGGACTGGGAAAAATGTCAGAATTCCAACCAATTGGCCCAAATGTACAAATCCATTACATAGTTACATACAGTCATCAAATAATCCTTAGTAGGTGTGTCATAGCATCTATGGCAGGGGTGTCCAAACTTTTTTCAAAGAGGGCCGATGATGAAGTGAACATGTGCGAGGGCCGACCATTTTGCCTGACATTCTTTGAAAATTAAAATTCGGTCGAATTCGGTCGGTTGAGCACTCATACACTGCCCAACAAGAATTCTCTTGCCTTTGTTGCGCTCGTTCCCGACACACAGACGAATGCTCTGCTCTTTAGGGGTACCATTAATTCTTAATGGTACCCCACACATTGGAAAACGTGGGGTGCTTTTGGTGCAGTGCAATAAATAAAAAAAAAAAAAGCTCAGGGACTTCATCCCTGCATTTTTGTGGGTAGGGAAGCCCATTGAAATGAATGGGCTGCCCTACACGCAGCCACACAGATGTGAACCAAGGGCTTGTTGGAGGGGAAGTAAAACCACATGGTTAAGCTGTTTTTACCACCCCCAACTTCTCCCCCTTTAGCTGCAGAGGGAGCAGCTGGGGGTGTACACATGCTGTGGCTGCAGCTGGAGGTATACACAGGGTGAATGGGCCTGCACTTCAACTACCCCGCAACTGTGTGGATTGCACAGTTGTGGTATAGTGATGCTGCATTTACGGGCTTAAAACAGGTGGTGAGGAGGCAACATAATGCCTCTTTACCGCCTTTCCAATGCCTCTGAAAAGCGATCTGTGTATGGATTGCTTTTCAGATGAGCAGCAGTCCTGGCTGCTATCACACACAAGCCCTACAAAAGCAGTTCTGATGGTACAAGAATGGGGGGAGTGGTCTGGATTAAAAGTAACATACACACAGACACATGCACACACATGCAGACACATACACACATGCACACATATAGACAAATGCGCACACACACACACACACACACAGACACATGCATACACAAACATACATGCACACACATACAGACACATGCATACACATACATACAGACATACATACAGACACATGCATACACGTACATACAGACATGCATGCACACACATACATACAGACATACATGCACATAAATACATACAGACATACATGCACACACATACAGACACATACATGCACACACATAAAGACACATGCATACACATACATACAGACATACATACAGACACATGTCCGCACAAACATACATACAGACACATGCATACACGTACATGCAGACACATGCATACACATACATACAGATATACATGCACACACATACATACAGACATACATGCACACACATACAGACACATGCACACACATACAGACACAGACACACACACACACATGTACACACACATATACACATGCATACACACATATACAGACAGGGCAGGACTTAGGGTGGTGGAGCCCCTGGGCTTGAGTCACTTTCGGGCCCTACCTAGTATACATTACCATATTTATCGGCGTATAACACACGTCGGCGTATAACACTCACCCCAAGTTTAGGAGGGAATTTTAAGGAAAAAACTTGTAGGAGGGAAGTTTAAGGGAAAAAAAATTACATTTAAATGCCAATCAATGCAACCTTATCAGTGTCCATCTGCAGCCTTGTCCATCCATCTGCAGTCTTGTCCAGTGTAATTTGTAGCCTTGTCATTTGTAGCCTTTCATTGCAGTCTTGAAGTTTAAAAATTGTGCCCCCGAGATAGAGTCCTGTGTATCTCGGCAGCTCTCAGGTCCTCTCGGCAGCTCTCAGGTCCTCTCGGCAGCTCTCGGGTCCTCTTGGCGGCTCTCAGCAGCTCTCAGGTCCTCTCGGCGGCTCTCGAGTCCTCTGGCAGTCCCGAGCAGAGCTGAGAGTAGCTGAGTGTACTCGGCTCGGCTCACAGTCACGCCCAGTCCCTGTGTTATGTCCATCATAGGGCGGGTCCGGGCGTGACTGTGAGCGGAGCTGAGCCGAGTACACTCGGCTGTGTATCTCGACGGGGCCCCCTATTGGCTGGGGCCCATGGGCTTGAGCCCAGTGAAGTCCAATGGTAAGTCTGGCCCTGTATACAGTCACATGAATAAAGCCCTTTTAAAACGAATCTAGCTTGTAGCAAAGTACAGTACCTTTCCAGCTTCCTCATTTAGCCGGGTACTGCACTGTAGGAGGAAGCAGAGAGCACAGCACACTTCCCTGCACTTTACTTTCACTTTTGAAGCCGACAGAGCTTCTCACAGTGTCGGGGATCGGGCTCATCTGACAGCCCTGATCCCGTGGCACACCAGACGGGCCGTTCTTTGGACATGCCTGATCTATGGTGACCCAACATGTTTTGTGAGTTCAGTCTCACTGTCCCCACTTGTTTCATTATGAATGGGTGGCGTCAGTGAGATGTATCTAACGTCGGGTATGGCGCCCGGCACATGGCACCGGCCCAGCCGATATGTCATAGTGCCGGATCATGTGACGCTCATCACATGATGCTGTGGAGGAGCTCGCATTTCTGCGATGTCCTTTCCCCTATGGTGATCAGGGCTGGTGGGGTTAACCTACTGTCCCACCCTCTCCCTGGGCGTTGACCACCCAGCATTGGGAGGGATCCATTGATGGGTCTGGGGAGCTATAAATAGGAAGTCTCACACAACGGTCTATGCAATGACTCCCTGGTGGTTGGACACACACTATTTTTGGTTAGCATTATTTTTGAATCTGGTAAATACAAATCCTTATTTGTCACACACTCACTTTTCAACCCGTTTTGACCTTGTATATTGGGGTATTCCCATGCACTGGTGTCACTGCTTCACCAAGTTGCATTTTATATTATATAACACATACTTAGGCCCCTTTCACGCGGACGATCTGTTCAGGTCAGTTTTTTAGGCGGACGGGAGCCGCCACTCGCGGCATATCGCAGTGAGCCTGCGCGCCGCTGTCTACGGCGCATGCGCCATAGACAGCGGTGCCTGTCTTTCAGCAAATAGATATTTCTTGGACCTACAGGTAAGCCTTAATCTAGGCTTACCTGTAGGTCAAAGTTGGTTGTAAGGGTTTACAACCACTTTAATATTCTTTCATTATTTTCACAATTTTTCAATTCATATTGCACATGATAACCTCTATACACCTCTTTTTTCTAGCCACCCTCCTGGCAGGCCATGCTGGACGGTTTTGTTTGCCCGTTTTTCCATCTGCCTGTTTTGCTCTGGCCCATCACTGGATCCTTTACCCACAGCTCCTGGGTGAGATGTCTCTGGCGCCCGCCGGTGTGAGTTTGGCCTGCAGCACCCTGCATCCTTGTGAGTATGGATCCCCCAGTCTGATTCCCACAACTCAATTTATTTGACATATTTCCATGTGATTTACTATGTTATTTCTTGTTCCTATTTTACTTTATAGATCATGTCTATGCATCAACCCCTGAAGAGTGAGACTGAACTCACGAAAGATGTTGGGTCACATGCCTACTATGGATTATTTGATGACCGTATTTAACTATGTAATAGGTTTGTACATTTGGGCCAACTGGTTGGCATTGTGACATTTTTCCCAGTCCTATTGCTGGCATATTCAATAAACAATGTTTTTATTACTGGCTGTGTGGCGCTTTATCTAAAGTCCCAATGGGCACAACTCTGTATTTGTATGTTTAATGGGGATGGAGGCGCCCCCAGGGTACTACCAACCATAACCTTTTTCTTAGTTACTAGTAGGGATGCAATTTGCCAAAAGGAAAAAACGGCCGATAATTGAGCCGAAAATGGGGCGGGGCCTGGGGGCGGAACTCCGGCCCCGGTGCCGCTCATGATGGGGGGGTGTATAGCGCAGGAGAGCCACCGCCGTCTGGTTGAATAGAGCGCCGGGAACATCACAGCTTTAATTTCAATAGCTGTGTGTTCCCCGTCGTGCGCCGTCACACACAGCCCCTCCCCCTTGTCTGGGGAACTTTGATAGACAGATCACCTGTCCAGATTGGACGGGTGATCTGTCTATCAAAGTGCCTGGACGAGAGGGAGGGGCTGTGTGTGACGGCGTGCGACGGGGAACACACAGCTATTGAAATTAAAGCTGTGATGTTCCCGGCGCTCTATTCAACCAGACGACTCTCTTCGCTGCACAGGGGCATCACTGGGGGGCATAGCTGGCTGCGTCACTGGGGGCATCGCTGGCTGCACTTATCTCTTTTATCATGTCGCCTGTCTCTGACCACCTCCTTTACCATGTCCCCAGTCTCTGACCACCTCCTGTACCATGTCCCCAGTCTCTGACCACATCCTGTACCATGTCCCCAGTCTCTGACCACCTCCTGTACCATGTCCCCAGTCTCTGACCACATCCTGTACCATGTCGCCAGTCTCTGACCACCTCCTGTACCATGTCCCCAGTCTCTGACCACCTCCTGTACCATGTCCCCAGTCTCTGACCACCTCCTGTACCATGTCCCCAGTCTCTGACGACCTCCTGCACCATGTCCCCAGTCTCTGACCATCTCCTGTACCATGTCCCCAGTCTCTGACCACCTCCTGTACCATGTCCCCAGTCTCTGACCACCTCCTGTATAAAAATATTTTTTAAAAACAGTCATTTTCGGTATCGGTGCTGTTTCGGTATCGGTTTCGGTTTTCGGCCTAGTGTATTTTTCATTTTCTGTATCGGTTTCGGCACCAAAAAACCCATTCGGTGCATCCCTAGTTACTAGTATAGTGAAAGTGCATTTTTTTAGCACTGATCACTGTATTGGTGTCACGGGTCCCCAAAAAGTGTCAGTGTCCAATTTGCCTGCCACAATGTAGCAGTCCCGCTAAAAATCGCTGACTGCCACCATTACTAGTAAAAAAAAAAAATTAAAATTCCATAAATGTATCCCATAGTTTGTAGACACTATAACTTTTGTGCAAACCAATCAATATACGCTTATTGGAATTTTTACCAAAAATATGTAGCAGAATACATATTGACCTAAATTGATGAACAAATTTTTATAGCAGAAAGTCAAAATAAATAAATAAATATATATATATATATATATATATATATATATATATATATATATATATATATATATATAAATTTAAAACCCCAAAAAATACAGGGGTAATCAAGACCCCTTTCACACTGAGGTGCTTTTCAGGTGCTTTTCACTAAAAATAGTACTTCCCATTCAGTTCAATGGATGCTTCCACACTGGGGCGGTGCGCTGGTGGGGCGGTGCAAAAAGTTCTGCACGCATCATCTTTGGGGCATGTTTGGAGTGCTTTAAAAGGTGCTTTAAAGAGGAAGTAAACCCTTTCATTCCCTGCAAAGGCAAAGCATAATGGACTACTATGCATCGCATAGTAGTCCATTATGTGTCACTTACCTGACACAGGAGCCAGCAAAAGTCACCGCTGTCCCCTGTAGTCTGGAGCCTCCATCTTCTCGTGGGGTCTCGCAGCTCCGCTGCTGTCATTCGGTGATGACGTCACTCCCGCGCATGCGCACAGGAGCCGACATCTTCGTCATTGACGATGCCGCGCTCAGTGTCTGTCTTCGGGCAAATATCTCCTAAACCGTATAGGTTTAGGAGATATTTCTTGGACCTACAGGTAAGCCTTATGCCGGCCATACACGATGCGAATTCCGAACGAAAATCCGAGCGAAAGTAAAATCGACCGATTTTCGTATCGTTAGTGTGGTATGCGCGACATGCGATTTTCGTACGACAGGGCAAATTGACAAATCCAACATGTTGTTTTTTTTTTCAAAAATCGTCCAAAAATCGTATCGTTAATGGCAGAGTTGGACGATTTGACATAAGAAAATGAACTGCGCACGATCTCTGGAAAGTTTGAACCAGAAGGAAACCAACACGGAATAAAAAAAACCCGTTAAAACATAGTGTTTTAACGTACGATTTTCGTACTTAATTGATGGCACATTCGCATGTTGTTGTGAGTGCCGCTTTCGTTTATCGTTCGACGGGTCGTTCGGAATTCGCATCGTGTATGGCCGGCATAAATCTAGGCTTACCTGTAGGTCAAAGTGTGTTGTAAGGGTTTATAACCACTTTAACCTTCCTAGCGGTAATCCCGAGTCTGGCTCGGGTTGGGATTTTAATTACATAAGCGGTAACCCCGAGCCAGACTCGGGATCGCATCGCTCGATGCAGGGGAGGACACAGGGAGAGTTACTCACCTTGTCCCCTGGATCCAGCGATGTCCTCCGCGCTGTGTGATCGAGCTGTCATCCGCTCGATTCACAGTGCCGAGTGCCGCCGAGCTCCGTTCCCTGCGATGTTACGACGCACGGGAGCGGAGAACGGTGGCAAATTCAAAAAAGTAAAAACACACAAAACACACACAGCACTGTAATCTTACAGATTACAGTGCTGTATTAAAAAATACACACCCCCTTTGTCCCTAGTGGTCCGTGCAGTGCCCTGCATGCACTTTTATATTATAAATACTGTTTTTTACTGCCTGGAATTTGGAGATTGTCCATAGCAACCAAAACATGTCCCTTTTTCAGTTTTTTTGGGATTTGATTACATTATTGAATAATTTTTATTATTCTTTATTATATTATAAACTTTATCATACCCGGGATGTCTGCTAGACTCTGGTTTGAAGAGATTTCAGAGCGTTATTCCTAAGAATTACAGGACTACAAAATAAAAGCCAGATTTCCATGCAAAATAATTGTACCGCTTTCAGCACCTTATTCCAGACTGAATCATACCGCCAGGGAGGTTAAAAAGCACTTAAAAAATGCCCCTATATTGACCTAAATTGATGAACAAAATTTGATTTTTTTTGTTACATTTTTGTGTTTTATAGCAGAAAGTAAAAAATATATACATATTTTTTAAAATTTTCGGTTTTGTAGCACAAAAAAAAAGAAAAAGATGTAGGGGTAATTAAGACCCCTTTCACACAGAGGTGCTTTTCAGGCGCTTTTGCACTAAAAATAGTACTTCCCATTCAGTTCAATTAACTGGTTTGGAGCACTTTAAGAGGTGCTTTAAAAAGCACTTCAAAAATGCCCCTGTCCATAGAAATTAATGAGAAGCGCTTCAAAAGTGCCGCAAAAAGGCTCTTTTTTTATTTTTTTTAGGCTTTATATTCACGGGACGTTGTTTAACTTGTTGACTTCTGCACGCCAATATATGTCGGCACAATGGCAGCGGTGGGCAAATGGGCGTACCTGTACTTCCCCTTTAAGAGGTGGGGATAGCAGGCAAGCGCGCACGCCTGCCGTGTACAGTGTGACTCAATGTCCGCCGGTCTCCTGGCGATCGTGTCACGGAGTCTCAGAATGGGGAAGTGCCTATGTAAACAAGGCATTTCCCCGTTCTGCCTTGTGACATGACAGAGATAACTGCTCCCTGCCATCGAAAGCAGTGATCGCTGTCTTGTGAGTTGAAGCCCCTCCCCCCACAGTGAGAATCACTCCCTAGGACACACTTAGCCTCTTCATCGCCCCCTAGTGGTTAACCCCTTCCCTGCCAGTGTAATATACACAGTAATCAGTGCATCTTTATAGCACTGATCACTGTATAAATGACAACGGTCCAAAAATAGTGCCAAAAGTGTCCGATGTGTCCGCCATAATGTCGCAGTCCTGACAGAAATCGCAGATTGCCGCCATTACTAATAAAAAAAATATATTAATAAAAATGCCATAAATATATCCCCTATTTTGTAGACGCTGTAACTTTTGCAATTTTTTTTTACCAAAAATATGTAGAAGAATACATATCAGCCTAAATGGAGGAAAAAAAAATGTATTTATTTTTTTTATATATTTTTGGGGGATATTTATTATAATAAAAAGTAAAAAAATAATGTGTTTTTTTTCCCCAAAATTCTTGCTCTTTTTTTGCTTATAGCGCAAAAAATAAAAACCACAGAGGTGATCAAATACCACCAAAAGAAAGCTCTATTTGTGGGATCGACGTCGCACGACCACACAATTGTCAGTTAAATCGACGCAGTTCCAAATCGCAAAAAGTGCTCTGGTCAGGAAGGGGGTAAATTATTTTATTTTTGTTAAAATGAAAAACATCTGTAAAAAAAAAAACACGCTGCTAAATGCAAGTTTCCCACGGTTAGCAGATACGCTGCTAACCGTGGGAAACTTGCATTTAGCAGCGTGTTTTTTTTTTTTTACAGATGTTTTTCATTTTAACAAAAATAAAATAATTTACCCCCTTCCTGACCAGAGCACTTTTTGCGATATGGAACCAGCTATTACAGGCATTTGGCGTTTCAAATGCCTCTGAACATCTGTCCGGAACGCATTTTTTTGCGTTCCAAAAAATGCTTCTAAACTCAACTGCCTAGAAATGGCCTCAACTGCCTATAGTGGACCCTGTGTACATGTACTGATAAGAGAAGAGTTCAGAGGCAACTGAAAAAAATGCCCAACTGCTCCTAAATGTCAGTTTCCAGCAGCCGTGTACACGAGGCCTTGAGGTCAAATTGTCACGTGACCTTAAATAAAGTGCACCGCCAACATCGCAAAAGCGCTGCAAAAACAATCAGTGTGAAAGGGATCTAAACACCACCAAAAGAAACTCTATTTGTGGGGAAAAAGGACATAAAATGTATTTGAGTGCAGCTTTGCACGACCGCGCAATTTTCAGTTAACGTAACGCAGTACTGGATCGCAAAAAAATGGCCTGGTCATGAAGGGGGGTAAACCTCCTGGAGTTGAAGTGGTTAAACAGGAGTTACGCCTGTAAAAAAAAAAAATGAAAAGTCAGAAGCTACAATTACCATAGCTGCTGACTTTTAAAATAAGGACACTTACCTGTCCAGGGCGCCTGCGATGTCCTCCCCCGAACCGTCCCTCGGCTCCCAGAAGACAGCGGGGGAGGGGGGAGTGGACGGGACAGAGGAGGGGCTGGACATAGCTTAGGTCGCCACAGACACTGCAGCGATCTTTCGCCGGAAGTGGGAGCAAATCCCTGTATTAGAGATAGTTCATATGCAGCGCTTAAATGGGTGTATGAAACCCGAAAAAGGACAAGTGGAAAAGAAGGAAGGAGGGTCCCCTGCACTGACCTCAGCGTGAGCCCCACACACCAGTGGCAGCTGGTGCTCCAAATTTTGAGGGGGCGCAAACAAACTGAAAAAAAAACCCCCATCAATTGCAGCCACTGTGCCCATCAATTGCAGCCACTGTGCCCATCAATTGCAGCCACTGTGCCATCAAACGCATCCACTGTGTCCATCAATTGCAGCCACTGTGCCCATCAAACACATTCACTGTGTCATCAAATGCAGCCACTGTGCCCATCAATTGCTGCCACTGTGCCATCAAATGCAGCCACTGTGCCCATCAATTGCAGCCACTGTGCCATCAAACGCATCCACTGTGTCCATCAATTGCAATCACTGTGCCATAAAACGCATCCACTGTGCCCATCAAACGCATCCACTGTGCCATCAAACGCAGCCACTGTGCCGATCAATTGCCGCCACTGTGCCATCCAACGCATCCACTGTGCCCATCAATTGCCGCCACTGTGCCATCAAACACATCAACTGTGCCATCAAATGCAGCCACTGTGCCATAAAACGCATCCACTGTGCCCATCAAACGCATCCACTGAGCCATCAAATGCAGCCACTGTGCCCATCAATTGCCGCCACTGTGCCATCCAACGCATCCACTGTGCCCATCAATTGCCACCAAATTTTGAGGGTGCGCAAACAAACTGAAAAAAAAAACCCCATCAATTGCAGCCACTGTGCCCATCAATTGCAGCTACTGTGCCCATCAAACACATTCACTGTGTCATCAAATGCAGCCACTGTGCCATCAAACGCCGCCACTGTGCCCATCAATTGCTGCCACTGTGCCCATCAATTGCAGCCACTGTGCCATCAAACGCATCCACTGTGTCCATCAATTGCAGCCACTGTGCCCATCAAACACATTCACTGTGTCAACAAATGCAGCCACTGTGCCATCAAACGCCGCCACTGTGCCCATCAATTGCTGCCACTGTGCCATCAAACGCAGCCACTGTGCCATCAAATGCAGCCACTGTGCCATCAAATGCAGCCACTGTGCCCATCAATTGCAGCCACTGTGCCATCAAACGCATCCACTGTGTCCATCAATTGCAATCACTGTGCCATAAAACGCATCCACTGTGCCCATCAAACGCATCCACTGAGCCATCAAATGCAGCCACTGTGCCGATCAATTGCCGCCACTGTGCCATCCAACGCATCCACTGTGCCCATCAATTGCCGCCAAATTTTGAGGGGGCGCAAACAAACTGAAAAAAAAACCCCATCAATTGCAGCCACTGTGCCCATCAATTGCAGCTACTGTGCCCATCAAACACATTCACTGTGTCATCAAATGCAGCCACTGTGCCATCAAACGCCACCACTGTGCCCATCAATTGCTGCCACTGTGCCCATCAATTGCAGCCACTGTGCCATCAAACGCATCCACTGTGTCCATCAATTGCAGCCACTGTGCCCATCAAACACATTCACTGTGTCAACAAATGCAGCCACTGTGCCATCAAACGCCGCCACTGTGCCCATCAATTGCTGCCACTGTGCCATCAAACGCAGCCACTGTGCCATCAAATGCAGCCACTGTGCCATCAAATGCAGCCACTGTGCCCATCAATTGCAGCCACTGTGCCATCAAACGCATCCACTGTGTCCATCAATTGCAATCACTGTGCCATAAAACGCATCCACTGTGCCCATCAATTGCTGCCACTGTGCCCATCAATTGCAGCCACTGTGCCATCAAACGCATCCACTGTGTCCATCAATTGCAGCCACTGTGCCCATCAAACACATTCACTGTGTCATCAAATGCAGCCACTGTGCCATCAAACGCCGCCACTGTGCCCATCAATTGCTGCCACTGTGCCATCAAACGCAGCCACTGTGCCATCAAATGCAGCCACTGTGCCCATCAATTGCAGCCACTGTGCCATCAAACGCATCCACTGTGTCCATCAATTGCAATCACTATGCCATAAAACGCATCCACTGTGCCCATCAAACGCATCCACTGTGCCATCAAATGCAGCCACTGTGCCGATCAATTGCCGCCACTGTGCCATCCAACGCATCCACTGTGCCCATCAATTGCCGCCACTGTGCCATCAAACACATCAACTGTGCCATCAAATGCAGCCACTGTGCCATAAAACGCATCCACTGTGCCCATCAAACGCATCCACTGAGCCATCAAATGCAGCCACTGTGCCGATCAATTGCCGCCACTGTGCCATCCAACGCATTCACTGTGCCCATCAATTGCCGCCAAATTTTGAGGGGGCGCAAACAAACTGAAAAAAAAAACCCCATCAATTGCAGCCACTGTGCCCATCAATTGCAGCTACTGTGCCCATCAAACACATTCACTGTGTCATCAAATGCAGCCACTGTGCCATCAAACGCCGCCACTGTGCCCATCAATTGCTGCCACTGTGCCCATCAATTGCAGCCACTGTGCCATCAAACGCATCCACTGTGTCCATCAATTGCAGCCACTGTGCCCATCAAACACATTCACTGTGTCAACAAATGCAGCCACTGTGCCATCAAACGCCGCCACTGTGCCCATCAATTGCTGCCACTGTGCCATCAAACGCAGCCACTGTGCCATCAAATGCAGCCACTGTGCCATCAAATGCAGCCACTGTGCCCATCAATTGCAGCCACTGTGCCATCAAACGCATCCACTGTGTCCATCAATTGCAATCACTGTGCCATAAAACGCATCCACTGTGCCCATCAATTGCTGCCACTGTGCCCATCAATTGCAGCCACTGTGCCATCAAACGCATCCACTGTGTCCATCAATTGCAGCCACTGTGCCCATCAAACACATTCACTGTGTCATCAAATGCAGCCACTGTGCCATCAAACGCCGCCACAGTGCCCATCAATTGCTGCCACTGTGCCATCAAACGCAGCCACTGTGCCATCAAATGCAGCCACTGTGCCATCAAATGCAGCCACTGTGCCCATCAATTGCAGCCACTGTGCCATCAAACGCATCCACTGTGTCCATCAATTGCAATCACTGTGCCATAAAACGCATCCACTGTGCCCATCAAACGCATCCACTGTGCCATCAAATGCAGCCACTGTGCCGATCAATTGCCGCCACTGTGCCATCCAACGCATCCACTGTGCCCATCAATTGCCGCCACTGTGCCATCAAACACATCAACTGTGCCATCAAATGCAGCCACTGTGCCATAAAACGCATCCACTGTGCCCATCAAACGCATACACTGAGCCATCAAATGCAGCCACTGTGCCGATCAATTGCTGCCACTGTGCCATCCAACGCATCCACTGTGCCCATCAATTGCCGCCAAATTTTGAGGGGGCGCAAACAAACTGAAAAAAAAAACCCCATCAATTGCAGCCACTGTGCCCATCAATTGCAGCTACTGTGCCCATCAAACACATTCACTGTGCCATCAAACGCCGCCACTGTGCCCATCAATTGCTGCCACTGTGCCCATCAATTGCAGCCACTGTGCCATCAAACGCATCCACTGTGTCCATCAATTGCAGCCACTGTGCCCATCAAACACATTCACTGTGTCAACAAATGCAGCCACTGTGCCATCAAACGCCGCCACTGTGCCCATCAATTGCTGCCACTGTGCCATCAAACGCAGCCACTGTGCCATCAAATGCAGCCACTGTGCCATCAAATGCAGCCACTGTGCCCATTAATTGCAGCCACTGTGCCATCAAACGCATCCACTGTGTCCATCAATTGCAAACACTGTGCCATAAAACGCATCCACTGTGCCCATCAATTGCAGCCACTGTGCCATCAAACGCATCCACTGTGTCCATCAATTGCAGCCACTGTGCCCATCAAACACATTCACTGTGTCATCAAATGCAGCCACTGTGCCATCAAACGCCGCCACTGTGCCCATCAATTGCTGCCACTGTGCCATCAAACGCAGCCACTGTGCGATCAAATGCAGCCACTGTGCCATCAAATGCAGCCACTGTGCCATCAAATGCAGCCACTGTGCCCATCAATTGCAGCCACTGTGCCATCAAACGCATCCACTGTATCCATCAATTGCAATCACTGTGCCATAAAACGCATCCACTGTGCCCATCAAACGCATCCACTGTGCCATCAAATGCAGCCACTGTGCCGATCAATTGCCGCCACTGTGCCATCCAACGCATCCACTGTGCCCATCAATTGCCGCCACTGTGCCATCAAACACATCAACTGTGCCATCAAATGCAGCCACTGTGCCATAAAACGCATCCACTGTGCCCATCAAACGCATCCACTGAGCCATCAAATGCAGCCACTGTGCCGATCAATTGCCGCCACTGTGCCATCCAACGCATCCACTGTGCCCATCAATTGCCGCCAAATTTTGAGGGGGCGCAAACAAACTGAAAAAAAAACCCCCATCAATTGCAGCCACTGTGCCCATCAATTGCAGCTACTGTGCCCATCAAACACATTCACTGTGTCATCAAACACATTCACTGTGTCATCAAATGCAGCCACTGTGCCATCAAACGC